>NC_052614.1:63474171-63506024 GCF_016545825.1 Eucalyptus grandis
TCAATTCCCGAGACATCATTGATATTGAATTGCACGAGTTCTTCTTGCATGGCTTCAATCCAGCTTTCATCAGATAAAGCTTCATCTACGCTTTTGGGTTCTATTTCAGAAATAAGAGCCATAGCACTAGACTCTTCGCGCCTTTTGGATCTTATGCGAATTCCTTCATTGTTATCGCCAATGATAAGATTTTTGGGATGACTAGACTTATACTTCCAGTTGCTGATTAATTTGTCAGATTTATGGTCACTTCCTTTACTTGAATCTTCACAGTCACTTGCTGCTGGTCTTTCAAAGTCTGAGCTGCTTCTTGAGATTTAGACTATGTAGAGTCTGGAGCAGGTTCAAGTTCTTCAAGATGAGTCTGAATAGATTCATTTTGTATAGAATCCTGGAATTTGATGTTCATTGATTCTTCCACAGTTTGAGTCTTCTTGTTGTAGACTCTGTATGCTTTGCTTGTGGTTGAATATCCAAGGAAGATGCCTTCATCGACTTTTCTTCAAACTTACCAACTCGATCATTTGCATTTTTAGTATAAAACATTTGCATCCGAATACATGAAAATATGAAACAATAGGCTTCTTTTCTTTGAATAATTCATAGGGGTTTTTTTTTTTTTCTAGAATAGGCCTTAGAAAAACTCTATTGATAATGTAACATGCTGTAGAGACTGCTTCAGCCCAAAAACGTGAAGACATGTTGCTTTCAATTAAGAGAGTTCTAGCCATTTCTTGAAGCGATCTATTTTTTCTTTCCACAACTCCATTTTGCTCTGGAGTATATGGAGAAGAGAACACATGCTGAAAACCAGATTTATCACAAAACTTTGTAAAATCTTGATTTTCAAATTCACCTCCATGATCTGTTCTTATACTTGAAATAACATATCATTTTTTGTTTTGAACCTTTTTAGCAAATTTTTCTAAGTAAGAGAAAGTTTCAGACTTACTTGCTAGGAAATACACCCAAGTAAATCGTGAGTAGTCATCCATAATTACTAGGCAATATTTCTTACCTCCAATGCTTTGTGTTCTGGTTGGTCCAAAGAGATCCATATGCAGAAGCTGCAGTACACAGTTAGTGGAAACTTGATTTATTGGTTTAAAGGAATTTCTTACTTGTTTTCCCAATATGCATGGTGTACATAGGTCAGACTTTTGGTATGATAAATTGGGTAGACCACGAACAAACTTCTTTGTTGAAATTTTGGCTATCTGCTTCATGTTGATGTGTCCAAGCTTTCTATGCCATAAACTTGCTTCATCTTGTATTGAGATTAAACATTGCATTTCATCTGGTTTCACATCCAAGAGGTAGATATTTCCATGTCTTCGACCCATAAATGACTAAGTAGAGTCTTTACTGGTTCCTGAACATATTTCCTCTTGAAAGTAGATTTTGAAACCGGTATCACATAACTGGCTGACACTGAGCAGATTGTAGTTGAGTCCTTCAACTAAAGAAACATTGTTTATTGTGAGGTTTTCAATCTTCACAGTTCCAAATCCCACTATTCTTCCTTTGCTATTTTCTCCAAAAGAAACTTTTCCACCATTCACTTGAACAAGCTTTATGAAACAATTTGAATCTCCTATCATATGTCTTGAGCATCCACTATCCATATACAATTTTACCTATTTCTTAATAGTGACCTGCATTTAAAAAAGAAACTCAAACTTTCTTTGGTACCCATATTTTCTTGGGTCCATTGGTATTAGTATAATATGCTGTATTTGCCCATACTTTCTTAACAGGTTTCCAAACTGTTGACACCTAAATTTTTGACTAATCATTTAGTAATTAATTACATAAAAAATTTAGGGATTAATTTTTAACCCCTAAAAAAATAGTAAATTGCATTTCATGTAGTTGCATTTGCATCGGTACTAAAAGGCAACAAGAAGCAGGGGCTCGTGGTCGATTACATGCGCGAAAAGGATGGTTTCTCTCTGCTAGTCTGAACACGCAAAGGAGTGAAAGTCAAAAATGAAAATGAGAAAGAAGTTCCTGCGTGTCGCTCATTAATGCAGGCACATGCATGCGCAAGAATTCGGCGGACGTGAGGAGCCTCAGAGAAGCAAAATGAGCCCATGATATATTATATAATATGCTCTCTCTCTCTCAAGTGTGGGTTGTCAGGAGAAGTAAACGAGAAATTTGCTGAAGGAGAAAGCAAATAATAAACAAGAAAAGTCAAAAGTTGTGGCTATCCTATAGAAGGGAGGGACAAGTAGCCGCACAAGAAGTCTCAAGCATGAAGAAGAAAGAAGAATCCATCGTCCATTTTCTCCCCCCTCATTAACGCATGCACATGCACGCATGGAATGGGGGACGTGAAAATTCTACGGATGCCTACAAGAAGATGGGCTAACCTTTTATAATATTTTCCTTGCTGGAGGACATCGACGAAGGTGCAGGAGAGAAAAGAAAGAAAGCAAAGTTCAACTTGGATTTTGGAAAAGTTGTGGCTGGATCTTTTCACACTAAAGTCGGCTATCTTCAAGAGGTGGTGGAACGCCTATAAATAAGACCACGGGAGGAGTGTGATGAGGGAGGAGGCCAGAGAACACAAAAAAAATCCATGAAAAAGGCCCACAGAGAGATATACACGTGAGGGAGAGAAACACAGAGGAAGGAGGGGAGCTGAACGAAAAAATTTTTTTTGAAAGGTTTGTCAGGGGAAAAAAACAAAATTCATTTGCAGAGCACATAGCGAAACACACGAGTTGAGAAGAGGAGGAGATTAAAAAAAGAGACTCTCGTCAAGGAGAAACAAAAGAAATGAAATTAGGGGAGGAGATAAAAAAAAAAAAAAAAAGAGATGAAGAGAGATAGAGAGTCGGTCAGAGAAAAAACAAAAAAAGAAGGTGAAGTTAGAGGGCAACGAGAGAGAGAGAGAAAGAATGTGATAAAAAAATTTTAAAAAAGAGGGGTTGTCTTCTTCAAGTGGGGGCTTCGACGACGCCTGCAACTCCCCACCGCAGCTGCTGTCTCGCGGTCACCGAAGCTCCAAATGCCGTCGCCGTCTCGGCTCCTCTTCCCGCCCATGACCGTGCCTCGGCCTGATCGTCGTCCTTTGCTGCCTTCGAGCACTCGCGCCACGAGCGCCCGCCTCTACGCCTACAAGCCGCTCTCGGCGCCGCACCACCATCCTGCCGTCGCCGCTTGTCACCCCCTGCTCGCTCGTTACCGCGCTGCACCTCCGCCGTCGCCACACTACCGTCTCGGCGCTTGCACCCACAGCCCGCGCATTTGCTCGCCCGTCACGGTTCTGCTGCCGCCGTTGCTCGTGTCCCGCACCGGCAACGCCGCCACTTGCACTTGCCTTGGCGCCAAGTTTCAGCCCCACGAGCCATCTTTAGAGCCACAGCGATCTGTTGCAGGCCCGTAACATGCCTCCGAGTCCGAGCTGTCATTCCCGACGTGAGCCACATCCATATGGTCATTAAGCCATCCGCGAAATCCCCGGCAATAACGGTGAGCTGCTATCCAAGCTTGAGCCTGACCATTCTAAACTGAGAAGTTGCCTTACCGGCAAATCACTGTTCTTACGAAGTCACCAACGTAGAGAAAAGGGGGGCACATAAAGAGCAAATAGAAAAAGGGGAATAAAAGACCATTTTCCTTTTCTTTGCGGGACATTCACGTTGGCTGGTGAAGTCCTGTAGCTAGGCTTTCAATGAGGATTTTCCTTCCTCGTAAATTTTGTGTTGCAGGTCATCCCTTGTCTTTTGGAGAAAGATGTGAGAAGCCTTTCTAAGTATTGACACCCTCGCCGCATGACCAGCCGAGTTGCACTTAACTGCATCCGTTGCCACGCTGCCCCTCCGTCCGAGCTTGCCTTTTGTCGCGAGCTGCAGCGTGATTCTTCAACAGTTTCTTTTAAATGTTTTTCACGCAGGTTGAGCTCCCCAAACGAAAGTCACACTTGACCATTGACTTCAGCTTGCGTCCTCGCCAACATCCCCGGCTCCATCTCCACAAGTTCGCCCACACCGTGAGCCGTGTAATCGCTGCCGTTCGTGAGTGCTTTGCAGCCGGGAATAATCTAAACTAGGTAGTTTTCTTGAACCAAATTAGATAGATTTATTTTATTTTGTGTTGTTTTCTTTATTTGAAATATTTCTCGATGCATCATTGAAATTCCCGATGTGCCGCTTCAATTTGCAACCGCACACGAATTTTTATTCCATCTATAAGGCTTGAGATGGAATAATTAATCACGCGAGAATAAAATTGATATCTTGATCTTTAAGGTTTAAGATTAATTTATCGATTTTATTAGCGAAATAATCAAGTTTGATTAGATATCGTTTCCCAATTTGAATGGTGAATAATATCTTTGATGATCGTGAATGATTTGGTGCTTATCTTTTAATTGCTTTATTTATCCCAAAAATACAACAAAAATTGCATTTGCATTTCATGTAGATTAGAATTGATTTTCCTAGATAAAATTACATGATAAAATGGATAGTTTTTTAAAATGCATGTTTAGATGATAGCTAGGTTAGATAATATCTTTTGAAATAAATTGCATGATGAGATAATTTTCTAAGTTGAGATAGGAGTTGGATTAGTCTAATCTAACTTAAAATAGACAATGTCTCGCTTTAGTTAGATTTTTTACCAATTTTAATTACGAATTTTCATTAAAAAAATCATGCACGTGTCGTGTAGAATTAGGTTCATGAAATGCACGTTATTTAGTGTTTATCACTAGGTTCATTTAATTAGAAATTGCTCATCGTTAGAAATAGGTCATTTGGTTAATTTAGATTGCACATTTAATTATTGGACAATTTTCATTTCAATTTCATGAAAAATACCAAAAGAATTGCCTTAGGATTAATTTTATTTTCTAGGATAGATTGCATGCTTATTAAGAAAACACAAAAACATCGCATTTGCATCATATAGTTTAGGCATATTATTATGTCAATATCATTTTATGTTAGATTAGTAGCATGCATCGCATAAAGCATGATTCTCGTCAAATAAGTGAAAAAAAAAAAGAAATTGGTGTTAATTAGAAATCATATTTAGACTGTCGATGTGAATTCTAATCTAATATTACAGATGCTTTCGTTGCTATGAGGTAAATCCTGCAATTTATTCATCGCTTTCTTGAGTGTAAAATTGGTGGTTTGCGCACCCGCATGATCACCTTACATGTTAGGAAGATAAATTAAAATCAATTCAAGCTGCCTGCAAAATATTTTTGAAATAAAAAGAAAAGGTACCAAAAAGGGCGTTAGAGAAATCTAGTGTAATCAAGTCCCCGAACTCATTTAATCTCTAGTTCATAGGAGTAAAGTAATTCTCCCATTACTTTACTTGGGTTTCTAATCGACCCACCAAAAATAGATTAGTGGCGACTCCATGATAAAAATCATTTGCATATTAAGAACTTGAACCTAAGTCGCGATTTGATATGGGCTTGGGAGAGCCCAAGCTAAGTCTAGGCTTAGCAATCCATTAGCCGAACCCTTAGGTGGTCCAACCCGCATCGGGGAGGTCGCGACACAAACCATTAGACACTCTTTTTCAAAATGATCTGCACTATTGCACTTTGAACATCTAAGAGTATTGTGACCTACTGGTTTTACAAAAGTCATTTTAAAATGATTTTTGTAAGCATCTCTTAATGGGTCTTTGTTTGATTCTTTCCTTCACTTTAGGAAAATCAATTAAAAGGAATGGTTTCAGCAGTCATTCCCAAACCAGATTTATTGAAATAAGGTCTTTGAACATAAAGTATTTTTTCTAGTTTCTCAGACCCTATAGAAAATCTTTTGGAAATATTTGAGATATCATTTTTCAAGAATGCATTTTCTTTTGAAAGATGATCTTCGCTTTCTCTAAGAAGAAACATTAATATCTAAACATTTCACCTTTTCTTTCAAAACATTTTTTCTTGTTGTTTTAAGACAGAATTTTCCTTTTGAGTTCGGAAATCTTTTTGAAAGAAGTCTTAAGACTAAAATACAACTCATCAATGTATTTAGAAACTTTAATAGGGATTTTGAAGTTACTCACCTCAAATTCATTGTCTGAATCTGAGTTTGTTTCGGAGTTTGAATCTGAATCCGATTGTGCCATTAGACATATGTTGGCATAATCATCATCACTTTCTTCACATTCTGTATCACTCTAGGTTTCTACTTTAAGAGCCTTTCGATACTTTTCAGCTTTTCCTTTCTTCTTCCTTAGAAGAGGACAGTTGGGTCTGATGTGTCCCTTTTTTTTTTTTTTTTTTTTACATTCAAAGTAGACTACATCTTTGTTTGATTCATCATCCTCAACAGACTTAGTATGTTTCTTTTGAAAACTTTGTTTCCTTGGATTGAATCTTCTTCTTTTTCTGTTCAGCTTTCTGAATCTTCTTATCATGAGAGCAAGCTCCTCATCGTCCATATCGTCTTCAGAGTCTGCAACATCAGAATCATCATTGGATTTTAATGCAATGGATTTCTTACCTTTAGGATCTTCGTCTTCATTGATTCGTTCCACTTCATAAGAGAAGAGTTCCAACCAACTCATCAACGAGATAGTGGCATGATTCTTTGGGTCTCTCGATTGAGGTCTTTATGTGATTCCAATCCTTGGAGAGTCCACGCGGTAGCTTGTTTACCTTCATGGGATCGAAATTGGTTGACCTTGATTTTCAAGACCATTCACAATATCGTAAAACGACTAAACATGTCGGTTATAGATTCTCCCGATTTCATTACGAAGGCTTCGTATTGACCGAGGAGGATGTTGATTCTGGTCTCCTTCACTCGATTGGTTCCTTCATAGGTAATATGTAATCTATCCTAGACTTCTTTAGCTATAACACAAGAAGATATTCTATTATATTCAGTAGGTGATAAAGCACAATATAAAGAATAAATTGCTTTTGCATCAAGAGCTTGTCTCTTGATTATCTCTTCCTGAGTCATTTGGCTAGACTCCACAGTATCTTTTTCTCTTTCTGAGACAAGTGCAGCTTTATGAGTGATTCCTTTTTCTAAAACATCCAATTCCAGAGGATCCTTTGATCTTAGAAACGCCTTCATTTTGTTTTTCCATATGTTGTAATCCTTTCCATCAAAGTAAGGTGGTTTGGTATTGCTTTGCCCTTCTACTAGCCCTGGAGCCAACATACTAGCCATGGATCTTTAACTCTGAAGTAAAACACTTCAAACAAAGTGAGTACACAGGCTCTGATACCAATTGATGTAACTAGTATAAGCACCTAGAGGGGAGTGAATAGCTGTAAAAACAATTTCTTGAGATACCATAGCAATACTAAGCAGACGATAGAAAGGAAGTACTCTTTTGCTTAACCAAAATGAATTACGATCAAAGTAAAGTAAAGAGTAAGGAAGAGAAGATTAAACATAAGGTTTATAGTGGTTCGGCTTATCCCAAGCCTACGTCCACTCTTCCGCACGCTTGACCTATCGGCTAGATTCCACTATGAACAAAGAGATGTTACAGACACGGTTCTTCCTTGATTCCACAAAGTGTGGATGTTCTATCACACTTCCTCAAGGTTTCTCACAAGTATAAACTCTCTTTTGCGTACAAGTTTTTCACCCAAATGAATTGACTTAACGACAAGAAGCTTCAGACTTTGGAATTTTTCTATCGCGCACTCTTTTTGAACAGCTTAGAACGTCTTCCTTATATACTCCTTTACGCCATCATACCCATTGGCACTTACCAAAGGAATTCCTCCAATCTACCCGTTGGACGGAATCAATTAGGAAGATCATTCGAGCTATTAAAGGAACATGTCGATAGCCTATCAATCCTGTTCGCCCATACAATCAGGATCTCAGTTTCCATAAGTAGAACCTTTCACGAATATTTCGCCAATCATCGGATCCTTAATCATTGAATCAATCCCGATCAATTAAAGGGATTCCGTTATGTCATATCCAGCCAAGAGATCTTATCCAGTCGATAAGGTCATATCCTTAATGAAACATCCAGTTCTGGATAACCTTTCTTCAACGGATTAGAGACTGTCAATGAGGATAAACTTTGAATCTTGAGTCTGGCTGTTCGGAGGTCTTCAGACTTTAAATAGCAGAGTCTGCAATCCTTCAGACTAGACTGATGGAAACGTTTTGTCAGCCTCAAAACACTTCAAGAAGATTTCTCCAACACTTACAACCTTGAAATGGTCCAAAACCAATGGCAAGGGCGGAAGCTATGAATTTTAAGGGTTGTGGCTTCAATTGGATCCATATTCTCACTTGATTTAATCCCAATTGACCCTCAACAATTCAATTAACATTTCAATGACCAAATTGATATTTTCTCATCAATTGATCCCACTTGCTTCCCAACTGTGTGATAAAAAACGATCCCGGCCTTTTTTTCTGGAAAAAAAAATAGCCCTAAGATGACTTTTTCCCAAAAAGTCTCGGATTGCAGAAAAATCTTCTAAGACTGAGTGGACGCTACTAGAATTTATTATGACATGACAGAATCTTCAATTTATAAAATCGAACTCAAATTCGTAGTTAATTTCCATTCGGCGCGTTTTTAGCATAATCTAGGCTCTTTGGGTAACTTTCAAAAAAAATTTCGTGCAACTGACCCTTGGTTGATTTTCTTCGAGCCACAATATACCTCTTCGACACATCGGCAACTCTCGATGGTCGTGAAAATCTCAATGTTTCAATTACGGGCATAGGGTATCCAAAACAACAGAAAATCGGTCTAGTGCCAATTGATAAAAATTTTGCAATCATGTGGAATCACCAACACTTTGTCACACATCTCGGTCCAACCGACCTATCCCTAATCTCTAATCGGAATTTGACAATGCCGTAATGACCCTTGTAGACTAGTACAGTCGACTAGTCGATTTTTGGTTGAATTCTCAAGTCCATAAGATTAAAATCTCTTAATGACTTTCCCAGATAGTCTAGTTATCTCACGAGTGATCGGCTCTGAGAATAGCACTATAGGCGCGTCGATGAAGGCACGATTTATTCAATTGAAAATAGGACTGAAAATTTAGAATGTCACAACTCTTTCCGTCTTATAAAAATTTTGTCATTGAAATTTAAACCTTTACCAATCTTGACGAAAGGTGGGGGTATCGTCGTCTCATGAAGTCTCACTTTCCCCGGTTGCTTCTTCAGTCCTGTGGTGTTGTCAGACTACTTTGACCAAGGAGACCATCTTGGTACACAGAATTTGTTCTGAACAACAATTTGAACCGGGCTTTCCATGTACAACACTCTGTCGTCCACGTCTAATTCTTCAAGATTTAGCATGTGGGTCGGGTTAGGCTCATACATCCTCAACCTCGACATGTGAAAGACATCATGCACTTGCGCCTACCTCGGTGGCAACGCAAGACAATACGTTATGATCCTGATTCTTTCCAAAATATCAAAGAGACCTATGTACCTCGGTTTCAGTTTTTCCCTCCTTGTTGAAGCGCAAGGTATCCCTCATAGGTGACACATTCAGAAATATGTAATCACCACTTTGGAACTCTAAGGGCCTTCAAAGCTCAACAATACAACATTTCTGGCGGCTCTGAGCGGTCTTTAATCTGTTTCGATCATGGCAACTGCAATACTAATTGCTAAACTGACTCTGGTCCTGTGATCTTTCTTTCCTTGACTTCATCTCAAAACCCTGGCTCTTTGCATGCTCTACTATGCAATGCGTCAAAATGCACATCTGACTATTCTGCTGAAACTGAGAACCTTGAGTCTGGCTTTGATATAACTTAGTCACTGGCACTCAATACAGACGAACTATCTGACACACATACACTTATGTATGCCTATTTAATTCAAGATCCTTCCATACGTCAATAAAGTGAGCCGACTTCCTTAGTCTGCCGACTACTACCCATATGGAATCATTACCTCTCTGACTCCCTAGTGAGTTCGTCACAAAGTCCATCATGATGTGCACTCATTTCTACTCTGGGGTCTCGAGAGGTTACAAGAGTCCTCTTGGCTTACAAAGCTGTGCCTTGATTCTAATCTGAGCATCCGGCTCAATTCCGAGGGTGGCTATAAAATTTGGAAGGTAGCCTACCTCAAATTTACAGACTGAATCTTGAGCTTTCGCAAGTAAAGTCCATTCCTTGACCATCGTCGGTGCAACTGAAGATTCCCAACTCAATGCATCTAGGACTTAATTTGCCTTTCTAGTGTGATACAAAATATCACAATCCTAGTTCTTCAAAAGTTCTAATTCACGACGCTGTCTCACATTCAACTCCTTCTGTAGTATTTGGCTAAACCCAAAAAGCTTATGATCTCTAACACCGACATCGGTCTTGGCCACATGATAACTGCTTCGATCTTGGTCGGGTCCACGGTGATTTCTTCGCCTGAAATCATGTGACCTAGGGAAGTGATACGAGTCTACCAAAACTCATATTTACCGAACTTGGCATACAATTTGTGATCTCGTAGAGTCTAAAGCATTGTCCTCAACTGTCTCTCATGCTCCTCAACTGTTGTATTCATGACAGTTGCCCAATAACCTTGGCAACCCTTGTCTAACAAACGGGTTGCCTCGAGTGACAACATCAAAGGGATCGAGGGTCCTCCTCGATTTCCAAAAAATTTGAAATTTTTTATTCGTCAACAGGTCAAACTGCAACGATTCATTACAACAAAAGCTCCTCAAGCCAAACCTTTTTATATATGGTATCAAAGTTATACATAGGCAGAATATTCAAGTACAACTATAGCAAGTGATTCCCATTTATATGACTTCATTACAACAACCGAGGTTCTATAAACTTAACCAAATTTCTGTTGCGCTACTCTGATAAAATTATTCTGGGAACACTGCCCTTCTTGATCAGTGCATAACTCGATTCATCTTTGAGCTAGTGGCCCATTCTATCTATCATAATGTGCATTTTACGACGCAATTCCTCGGTTATAACCCATCTATGGTAGTGGCGGTAATTAATATGGTTTCCCTGTGTTCTGGGACAGTTTCTGGCTATGTGACCCGGTTGGTCACACCCAAAACAAATACCCGGTCTAGAATGACATGGGGCGGATCCGTGTCGCCTTCCACACAGGTGACACACGCCATTCTAGCTAGGCATTGCCTTTCCAATTCTACCCTCCATGTTGGGTGGAGTCTAGAATCTACCTCCTATCACGGGCTTCTTTCCCTGATAGATTCCTTCTCTGTAAGAGCTAAACCTCGATGCATATGAGGTAGCTTGCTCATTTAAACCTCTCTCTATCATCGGGGCTCAATGATAGACTTCTCAATATTCCTTCAAATCTAACAGTAGCAAAGGTTGCTTCAGTTCAGAACGAAGACCGTTTCTGAATCTTCGGGCCTTTTCTTATGGGTCCTCAACTAATCTCGACACATACTGAGAAAGTTCAGCGAACTTGACCCCATATTGTTCAACTGTCATACTCCCTTGGCGGAGGCACTGAAACTTTTCCATCTTTTGTTCTCGAGCAGTACCTGAAAAATACTAATCGTTAAAAGCTCTAAGGAAGGTGTCCCACACTGGGATCACACCTTCCGAGAATATTGTATCCTTAGCGGCTCTCCACTAGATATTTGCATTGCCCTGCAACTGATAGACGGCCAGGGTTACCTTCTCGGCCTTAGTGCACATTAGAAGTGCAAAGGCTTTCTCTAAATTCTGAATCCATAGTGAAGCGGCCTTGGGGTCTCCGGTACCCGTGGATCTTGACGGACTCAACTTTAGAAATTGCTCCACCAGCTTATGTACCGGCCTCTCTCTCTCTGTGCCACGATATTCTTAGGTTGAACCTCAGCAGGTGCAGCAACAGGTGCGGTGGCAGGTGCAGCCTTAGCAGCGACGGCAGCAACATCGGCTTAATTCTAGGTCTGCTGCCCTATCAAGTCCCACATAGCTTCAAGCGCCTGCATGATCCCTTCCATTTTGGGATCACCAAGGGCTGCTACCCTAGCACCAACGGGACGTGGTGCCACTCCACTCGTGCTAGCCTGAGCTGGTGCTCGACCTCAGCCTCCTCCGGTACCAACCCTAGCCGGTGTCCTACCTCGAGCTACAAGCCTCATGGTCCTTTTACTAGGAGTCCTCTGCTCTTGATTGCTCATGGCTCAGCTTTCTACCGTAACCTGACTTCCAATTCGACACCAAATTAGAAGTCGAGCGATAACACAAATAATGCTACCAAACAGCTATCTTAGACATGCACCAGCGTGAATTTAAAGGCCAATCCTACTAACTATCCCAAGGACCCATCGCACCTTATCACACCATAGACAGAACTAAGCTCTGATACCACTTAAACAGGGATGTCACGCCCTGATCCTTGAGTGCGTACCCATCCCTCAGTGGTCAATCAAATTTTGCAACTTCCTAGAATGAGTCGCCAACCCTTTCATTTTATTGAACATACGGAAGCGAATAACAAATCCCCTAACAGTAACCATCTTGGGATAGAAAAGCAGAACGTCAGATTTTCAAACAAAACTGGTTTTTAAATACACACCGAGTCAAATACAAAAGTCTACCATCACAAGACTTCAAAAGACCAACTCTCAAAAGGAACTATTCTATTTGATCTACACTTCAGATTACCTCAGCTCGGCTCTAAGTCTTCCACCCTACGGTCCTAAAAAATGAAGCTCACGACGGGGTGAGATATGAATCTTAGTGAGTTCACACTCTAAACCCCGATTAGGAGGGTAATATGCCTAAGATGTCTTAAACACGCAATCATACAATCACAGAGGCTTACCTTAGCCTCAGTTCCTTCCTGCAGGTCAATACAGTTCTTATCATAATCATGTGTAAACAGAAAATTCACACACCAATTTGGAACCTCCAAACCAATCATTACTTACACGAGTAAGAACTACTGATACACATCAAAGCAAGAATTACAATTAAATCATCAAGCCGATCAAATCACCAGTTAATCGAACTAGTTAATTTCATGTCATCCAGATTATTTATAAGTCAAGCCAATTAGTAATGGCTACCAACTCCAATTACATCAATCAAGAATTCAGATCAAATCATCGATCAATTGACTCAGTCGATTTCATGTCAACTAGACCATTCCTCGATCATCTCAATTACTCAATCCTAACACTGAATTACGGCTCAGTGAGCATTGGCCTACACGATCATCTCAAATACTCAACCCCAACACTGAATTACAGCTCAGCGAGCACGGCCTACTAAAACTTTGGCGATAATGCTGAATTACGGCTCAGTGGGCATAGCCTACTAAGTCTTTGGCGAAAGTGCTAAATTACGACTCAGCGAGCACAACCGATTCCAAGTTTGGTGGTAATGCTGAATTATGGCTCAGCGAGCACAACCTTGATTAGGTGGTAATACTAAATTATGGCTCAGAGAGCACAACCTAGATTAAGTGGTAATGCTCAATTACAGCTCAGCGAGCATAGTCTACTAAATCTTTGGTGGTAATGCTGAATTACGGCTCAACGGGTATAACTGATTCCAAGTTCAATGGTTTGCTTAATCTAATCCACAAGTTCACGCGATCATCAAGCATGAACTCTAGGCATCTAACAAACCAACCAACATAGAGCAATCCATCTCACAACCTCACACATAAAATCTCAGCATGCCACCAGTCCACAACATCACTAAATACACCTTATTTAGCAAGCACAATGTCAAGATCAACCACAAAATCATAACCGGTCATAATTGGCAAAAACCGGGCCACTCGTGCATCTCCAAGTTTAATTCGACAAACCTACCCGAACGAACTTAGAAAATTCTCAAATTTGAGTATGTCATAGAGGACACATAAAAAAACATTTTTCATGAGACACCTTAACCTGGATCCTTCTAGATTTGGCTCAGTAAATCGCTCAATCCAGCACTAAAAACTGGGACCATTTCCAAAAAGTCTATTTTTAGAAATCAGTTTGGTTCGAGGTCAAAACATGTCCGTTTGATCTGAAATTTGAGTATGCTAAATTAGAAGATATGACAAACAATTTTTATGAAGAAACCATTTTGAAATTCGAACTCTAAGAGTTAATAAAAACTCCTAAAATCCTAAAAGGTCACTAGTTCCATCGAAAACTGAGATTCTGTTTGTAAATGACGGAGCTGATATCTCCTTCTTTTAAGCCACTAAAAACCTTGAGATAAATATATGTTGTAGCTGAGGATGTCTAAAACATTTCTCAAGAAGAGATCAATATCAAATTCACCATTTCCGCTTATGAACTTTTTGGTTCATTTACAATGATATGTCGTTTTATATATATATATATATATATATATATATATATATATATATATATAAAGAAGATGTATGCGATATGATGTGAATATATTTGATTTTAATACTGTGTGATTCACCAAATAATGAAGATGATATAGAAAAATCTCAGGATTTTATATCATATATTATCCAGTCATATCCTTATTAGAAATCCAGATGACCAGAAATAATGTGCAAATAGTTTTTATATGCCACTAAAAGTTTAGGATTGAATTGACTTGAGTGGATCTGTTAAACATCACCAAAAGTTTGTCCCATTAATGTGTGAACAATTTGCTATCCGTCTAGCGTATATTGCGGCTTTTGTCTTCTTTTGACTAACCTTACTTTTTTTTTTTCATTTTTTTGGACTCTCTAATTGATTTCAACGATTTAACTGAGGTTGGGCACCAGGCCTTGCTCAAATATGCATGGCCTAAGCATATGCCGGGATCAGCACATTATTTTGTCAGCCCATGTGACGGGTCTTGTTCATGGTTGGCCTTGGCCCGATTTTTAAAAAGAAAAAAAGTTCAATATAACGAATTTTTGTTAAAATATAACAAGAAAAATTAATTGAGAAATTTGATGAAAAATCATTAAAATTATAGCAAATTAAGTACATGTACATCTTCATATAATTTGAAAAAAAAAAGTGCACACAAGTTGCACCAAAAGAAAATGCATAATAAATAGGTTATTTTCAGCATCATGTCCCTCAGTATAATTGAGTGATATGGTATCATCATTATCCTCTTGCTCATGTGGGGTGCATTCTTCTATAGTTTCTTGCAAAAACCAATCATGTTGTACCACTACCAAATTTAAAACTTTAGCAGATTGTTGACATCCGAACTTTCGACGGCTTAAGAAAATTCATTGGTTCAAGATCTCCAATTGTTGTGAGTCTCGTTTATTATATAAAAAAAAATCAGTGTAATGTCCTTAGTATCTCAATTGCATGTAGAAATTAGGAGTATTGCATTTCATCAGTAATTAGGCGTCAATTTTTCAATAAACCAAGAGTTGACTTTTGGGTTTGGTGGATATTATTGGGCTATTCAAACCCAAAAAGTCAACTCTAAGTAAAAAATTGCAAAAGAAAAAAAAGACATAAAACATTGTATATAGATGTCAATTTAGATAGGTGTGTAGAATTAGGCCTTCAAGTTTCAATTTTTTTTGTAAAAATGGCCAACCGGTTGAATTTTTTGTCAAACCTTCAACCGAAAAATCAGAGTTTAATTAGTTTCTAATTTTTTTATACATCTGATTTAAAGATGGCAAATTTAGAAGTTTTCAATCTAATTAAAGAAATCTCAACCTATGGAACTGATCAATCAAGTTTCACTTGATGTAACCGCACAAAATCCTAAAGAAAAAAATAAAATGTATTCTTCTACCCATTTTGGACGGGTAGCGGCACGTGTAAAAGAATAAACAATCCCTCTTTTATTGCTCGAGGTTTACGCCATTTTTTTTACAGAAAGAAAATCCAGAAGAAATCCCCTCCAGAAGTTGCCTCTCCCGGGTCAGCCACCGAACGACACCACCGTACGCCGTTCACCATCCCACATCAACACACCTCCACTAGCTGGCCAATACAGAACCGAGAGGGACCTTTTCTCAGAAAACGTGAGAAATCCTCCTCAAAACCGGTCTCGACGTCTTCCATCTATCTTGAACACGGCTGATCATTGCTTGTCACCGTCAGCTATAGTTTCGAAAGGGTGCCCAACGCGCTCCGCTCCGCTCTGCTCGAGTTCATTGCTGAAAGTCAGATCTTTTTGTTGGCCATGACTCTGATCCTCAACGGCAACCAAAGCTTCCGATCTAGTTACTGATGACAGTTTCGTTTCAGTCCATTAACAAGGGTGATTATTGGCGAGCAAAATGAGCAAGAGTCACGGATATGCATATTGTCGAATCACTAATAACGTATTTTCAGGTGCTTGGATTGGCCTTGGTGGTTCTTAACATACTGAGTACGTTCTACAATATCGGAGTCCCTTATCTAGGAAGGCCTGTGAATGGACATGGCCGTGGTATTCCGGAGGTAGTCAATGGTGGTTGTGGGGTAGTATATGGACGGTTTTGGCTGAATCATGGTCGTTCATAGATGTCATCTTAGGGCGCATTTGGTAAAGATTCTGTTCCCGGGAGTAGATTCTGATTAGAAATGATTTTTTTTTTTTGATTCTCTTCCCGGGAACTGATTCTAAGCATTTTAAGTCATTTGGTAATTGTCCAAAATTTCTGATTCTGGAATAGAATTGTGTTTGGTACCGTGCTCATTAATTATGTTCCAAATCAATTTCTTTTAATTTTTAAATATTTTTTTTACTTTTTCCTTTTTTTCTTTCTTTTTCCCTTTTTCTTGTCTTTTTTTTTTTTTCCTTTTTCTCATCTTCTTCTTCTTCTTGTGGCCGGTCGCCGGTCGCTGGATCGGCGATCGGCAAGATAAGGGCTGGCGACCTCACCGGGCATCATTGGCCCTCGGCGGGCCGACCCTCGTCGTAGAGCCTTGGCTGGCACTGGCGGGCTCGCCAAGCCTCGCCGAGGCTGGGCGAGGCTTGCCAGGCCACCGGCGGGGCTGGACGTCGCGAGGCTTGCTCTGGCAAGGTCAAGCCTCGCTGGTGGCTAGACTTGCCTCCGGCAAGCTCGCCGGATCGGCGGCCGGCGGCGGTGGACGGCGGATGGCGGCGGCGACGGTGGCGGGTGATGGTGGACGGTCGCGAGATGGCCGAAGGGAAGAAGAAGAGTTATTGGTTTTGATTCTCAAATTCGTTTCGGAACAAGAATCAACTTTTTTTTTTTGTTCTTGATTCTATTCCCAATCTGTTCCAGGAACAATAATTGTACCAAACGCGATTCTAGGCCTAAACTAATTCTAGGAACAAAGAATTAGAATTTGGCCCTGTTTTGATGGTTACCAAACATGGCCTTAGATTATGCGTGTGTTTGGTCAATAGTAGATTTGATAAATTATATATATATATATATATATATATATATATATATATGCATATATATATGGGCTTTATATTGGAAAATAGAATTAGAGTGAGTTCAGGGCTTAATCCATAATTGGCTTAGTACAGTCGTCCTTCAAGATGGGCTTAATTAGGTTTCATGAACTTTGGGCTTGAATAGTCTTACGTGAACTTGAGCCTAGCTTAATATGATTTGGTTTTGGGCTCAGTTTGTTATTTAATGACTTGGGCTCAACACCAACATAGCTGAGAGGATTTCAAACCACTCTTAGACATCTTACAAGTTTTGTTTTTTCTTTTATGTTCCCTATTTAACTTGTTAATTATTGGGCGAAAAACAAACATAATCGATGATGTCATAAAAATAAAGCACCCACAAATTAATATCAGACACTGCTTAGAAAGAGGAGGGCCAGGTGTGAGTAGCCCTTATAGCTTTGGGCTGAGTGCGGCCCGAGAGCAAAAACCTTGAAAAGACACTAAAACATGGAACTCCTAGTTCAAATAGATTAGAATTGAACATTGATACAAACCAATGGCTATGAGAGGCTCAAGTTTAGGCCGCCAAAGTATGGAACGAATTAAGCTCGAACTTAGTGATACTTGATTTGAGAGGCTTCTCTAAGCTTGTTAAACTTTTTATACTGCAATTGTTAAGACAAGGCAAGTTAAACTTTGATCATGCCAAAAATCTGACCTAACTCGTGCATTTAATCCCCTCACACATGTTTGTTAGGGACTCAAAGCAGAATTGTTTTTTTTTTCCTTTAAATATTGTGTTAATAGATCAATTACATTACTAATCACTAGATTATATGTATGATTGTTCATTTATTAAGGCTTGCTTAGTTCATGAGAATTAACTAAAACTGAAAACTGTTTATTTTAATTGACCAAACTCTTCTCTTTCCTGAAAATAAGAAGACTCCAGTTTCATAAAGAAAAAAAGAAGAAGAAGAGTGGTTTGGATTCAATGCAGATCGCAAGGATGATCAAATGAGGGAAAAAGAGAAGAACTTGCTTCGTGAGTTCTTCCTCGACTCAGTAAAGTTCCACGCATTCACTTCACCAATAATAGTGCATCGGTGCGGAAGACGCGATTGACATCAAAGGACGGGAAAACGCCAGGCCAAGCCAACTTTTGATTAAGACAAGCCGAGGAGGGAAATTCATGTGTTCATGAGGCTGGTCGATAGACATTGTTTTTTGGTCATTATCTCATAAGAATTGCGAGGACAATGACGTAATACAAGAAGTTGGTGATATCCAATCACCGATGAGTTTCATGCACAAGAGAGCGTGGACTTGCGAAGTCTGTTTATCTGTTTATAAGTAAGACTTTGTATTCCAAAAAATATTGTAAGTGGAGCAAGTCATTAAGCAACATGAAACATATCATGCATCAACCATCCTTCTAATGTGAATCTGAATCTAACAATCAATTTCTCTGTAATATCTACATATAATAATCTGAGTCTAACATCTCATATGAGTAAACAACTAGGACGATAAACGATGCTAGCAAATATTTGGACAAAACCAAAATAATCTTGTGACATGTGAACAAGCCATAAAGCTTCAAGATGAGAAGGTAAAAATCGAAATCAATTGCGTTAATTAATTATGCCGTAGTACTTTTTGGAAAATTGTATTAATTATGATTCTTTTGACAACAACTTGTTAAGATAATCAACGGTGAAAATATATTTATTGAGATCAAAAGCTGATGAGGTCTAGATTGTACAATCAAGCAACCAATCATATATAAAAGAGTACATTTGGCATTCGTCAATTATGATTTCAATATCAAGAGAGATTATCTCGTCTATTTTCAAGATGAAATTATTGCAAAATTAATGTATTATGATTGTGTATGTGCCCTAAGAGAAAATTATTGCCAGACAGCATTGATAGACAGGATCATCCGCATAAAAATTCTCAACTAATAGCATGGGAACTTTCCAAACAAACACACTAGACAATTCATGGTACTTACACAACCAACTTTTGTTTTTTTATTTTTATTTTTTCCCTCTTATTTCACTCGAACAGCCATTGTTTCCATCTGTAATTTTGTCTACCTTCCAGATTCTTTCTTTCCTTGCACTCCAACTTGACTTGAACCTGCTGACGTTTGCTTTTCCTGTTCAACAATCAGAAGACTAATTAATTATGTTGTTTGTTTGTTTGTTAAGCATTCCACAAGGAAGAGGAAGTTCAAGCTTGAGCACATCAATATATTCAGTTGGAATCAACTTCATTCAAAAATTATGATGGATCAACTATAATATATTAACTACTCTACTCCATATCAATTTTTCAATATTGGGTTTTTCTAACATAATTTATGAGTGCTAAGTATATGTCAAGACAAGGCATTTTAAACTTTAGTCACGCAAAAAATCTAGCCTAACTTGCGCATTGAATCCCCTCACACATGTTTGTAGGGACTCGAAACAGAATGCGTTTCTTTTTTCTCTAAATATAGTGTTAATAGCTCGATTACATTACTAATCACTAGATTACATCTGCGATTGATTATTTATTAAGGCCTGCTTAGCTCTCAGTATTTCTCAATTAAACTTGAAAACTGTTTATTTTAATTGACCCCTTTCCTTTCCTGGAAACTAAAACTCGTCCAACGTGGGTTGGACTCAATTGACAAGGATGGTCAAATAAGGAAAAAAAGAGAGGAACTTGCTTCGTGAGTTCTATACCTTGACTCGGTCAAGTTCCATGCATTTAGTTCACCAATAATAGCGAGTCAGTGCGAAAGACGGGACTAAAACAAAGGATCGGGCAAAACTTTCGCCGGGGAGCGAAATTCATGTGTTCACAAATCACCAACCAGTTTCGTGCCCAACAAATTGGGACGACTTGCGAAGTCTTTTTATTTATTTATAAGTAAGAATTTAAATACCAAAAAATATTGTAGGTGGACCAAGTCATTAAACACCGTGAAACTAATGCATGATAGTTTGAAAAAAATCCATAATCAATTTTTCCGTAATATCTACATGTAATAACCTGAATCTAACATCTCTTAGATAATAAACTATGCTAGGGGTGAGCATGGTCAGGTTGGGCCGGTCCACCCCCTAGCCCTAGGATCAATCCACACAGTATTGGTCCTCAACTTTTGGGACTGATAACTGATCCTATTGAGCTTGTGGCCAAGGATTGGACCGACCCAATGGGTTCGGTCCAATTCCAGGGTCAATCCAAGACCGATCGATAATTTTTTTATTTCATTTTCGTACTCCCTAAAACGTTGACCGATGATTGGAACAACCCAATATGTTCGGTGATGAGCGAGGTCAGCTAAGAGAGGCGAGTGGTGAGCGTTGAGTGTCGAGCAGAGTGAGCGGCGAGCAACAAGCATAGTGAGTATAGAGTGGTAAGCGGCACGAGTGGCCAAAAGGAAGCAAGTTGAGTGTCGAGTGGCGAGCGAATAAGTTATTTCTTTCGATTTTAGCAAATTGAAGATTAAGAGGACAAATAAGACAGACGAGAACGAGTACTAGAGGAGGATGTTGTGAGGAGCTGTTTATGTCCTTTCAGACAACGTGAGGACTCCTCACAAAAATATTTTTCTCATTTGTAAATTATCACTTTTGATATCATAAAATACATTAGAAATCTAAGTTATTAAAAAACAGTGTAAAATTATTTGAACTCCTCATTAAGAAGCTATTTAATGTTGTTGAAGTCGTTTATTTTAGAGTTTTCTCTATATAAAAAATTATCAATAATATATTAGATATAATATATATATATATAATCAAGGTTGGTCTAGATTAAACCGACCCTAAACTCTCAATACCTAGGACCAACCCTCATAGTGCTAGTCTAGGAATCCCAGGACCAAGGATCGACCCAATCTCCCTGAGAACCGAATTAGGACCGGCAGGGTTGGACCGGTCTAGAGTCGGTCTAGGGTTGACCCTAGACCGATGCTTACCCCTAAACTATGCTACCAAATATTTGAACAAAACCAAAATAATCTTATGTCATGTAAACAAGCCATAAAACTTGACGGTGCGAAAGTAAAAATTGAAATTAGTTGCCTTAATAAATTAAGCCATAATACTTTTTGGGAAATTGTAGTAACTATGATTCGTTTGACAACAACTAGCTAAGATAATCGAGGGTGAAAATATATTTATTGAGATCGAAAGGTGATGAGGTCTACATCGTGGTAGGTGGACTGTGAGCACGTAATCTACTTGACTTCAAAATTAAATAAGTGCTAAGTATATGTCCAAATCTTGACAGACCTTGAGGCACAGCAAAGAAATTGGCACATATAATTAATGCAATTGGTTGTGCTTGCTCGATGGTCTTCCTATTTCCAAGTCTCATTAGGTTGGAGTCTATAATTATTGGCTGGGTTCTGATATGATTGACCAAAATCAAGAGGAAGAGGAACTCGAAGGCAATCCTAAGCATGGATATTGAGCCAAAAGATGAGTGCGATGTGTTTTTGAATTTCAGTGGACTAGACACACGCCTGACCTTAGCTGATAGCCTTCATGTCCACTTGATGAGCACTGCATGGTCAAATGAGGAAAAAAAAAAGAAAAAAAAAAAGAAAACTTTGGCTGAACTTCATTAGCAAAGCCTAAGGATGGTCAAATGAGGAAAATAGAGAGGAACTTGCTGCGTGAGTTTGAGCTTGGCTCAGTAAAGTTCGATGCACTCCCTTCACCAACAATAGTGCATTAGTGCGAAGACACAACTGAAAACAAAGGACCGCGAAAAAACCAAGTCAACTTTTGATTGAGACAAGCCAAGGAAGCAGAATCATGCGTTCATATGGCTTATCCATGAACACTGGTTTATGGTTTCATCTCTCGGACAAGCCTTAGCCTAGCACTGCATCAGAGGTTATCTAGAGCAGGATTAGGGTGAGTGAATATAAGATTATAGTGCGAGATTTCGAGAAGCTTGAGATGAGCCTCGTGTTTTGGTAAAGAAGATGATTTGCTATTAGTCTTTAGCATGAGAGATATCTATAAAAAAAGAATCTGCAACCATCAACTTCCCTTCCCGCTCAATGGTGTGTTTTCAGTTGCGCAAAACTCTAAACCCACAGTTTTGTTTGTTTGTTTGTTTGTTTGTTTTTTTTTAAAGCCAGTTTTGGCTTTAAATTCATCAAACCTATTTGGTGTTTCCAAAAGAGGGTGAGAATGGGAAAATGGAAGAGGATTTCTTTAAAAAGCAAACGGCCCCTACCAAACAAGAAAATATTCAGTGGTATGTGTGCGCCACGTCATCCGCTGGCGTGGTGCATGATAGTGCTAGTACAAGCACCTAGAGGGGGGGTGAATAGGTGCACAAACAACTTTTGCAAAATATAGTATAAGATTTTACTTTTAACCTGAATCTTGATGAAAATAGACTTTGCAAAGAAAATCAGACTAGAACAATTAAATAGAGTTACAAGCAAAATAAAAGAGTTCAGGGAAGAGAATAAGAACACAAGATTTATAGTGGTTCGGCTTAATCCAAGCCTACGTTCACTCTCCCGCACTGACAGCCCATCGGTTGTATTTCACTATGAATCAAAAGAGTCGTTACAGTATCATGTCCTTGATTCTACAGTGTAGAGACTCTGCTACACTTCCTTAAGGCCTCACAAATGTCTAAAATCTCTTTTGAGTACAAATTTTCGCTCAACAAATGAATCAGCAAAGAACAAGGAGCTTCAGACTTTGGAATTTATCTATCGCGCACACACTCGAATAATTAGAGCATCTTCCTTATATACTCCTCCATGCCTTCATATCCGTTGGCACCTTTCAAAGGAGTTCTTCCAATCTACCCATTGAACATAATCAATTAAGGAGATCTCGAGTTACTTAAGGAATGTGAAGATAGCCCACCAATCCTGCTCGCCCATACAATCAAGATCTAGGTTTCCATAAGTAGAACCTTCCAAGTATACTTTGCCAATCAACAGATCCAATTTACTTGTATTGATTTCAAAATGAATAATAGATTTTTATATATTATCTCCAGCTGTAAGATAATCTTCAACCAAACGGATCAAATCTTTAAAGATAAACTTGCATCTGAATAAGATTTTTCGTTGGTCTAGAAACTATTAATGAGGGCAGACTTTAGGTCTTGAGTTGGCGGTCTTTAGACTTTGATGGAAGGAAACGTTTTGTCAACTTCAAAACAGATAAGGAGGTTTTCTCCAACAATCTCCCCATTTTTTATGGTGACAAAACTTTTCCGTAGATTTGGACACTTTGACCTACAAGACAACACTTAAGCAAACCGAGATTTCTTATAGATGAAAATTAGAGATTACGATAGAGATAGAAGCAATTATGCAACCACAAAAAACGTGTTTGTCCTGTAAACACAACTATCTTTAATGTAATCAATAATAGCTTAAGTTGCAAGCATCATTAGTCCAAACCAGTCTGAATCAAAACCACACCAAACAAAAGTTAAAGTCCAAAACAGAAAGTCAAAAAGATAGAGTCAATCAAATCTGCATAAAACCTCTCCCCCTTTTTGTCAACAGCAAAAAGTGGAAAATATACTAAAGAGATAGATAGAAAATAGAGTTAAAATCAAGGTTGTTTGGGCAGGCAAACAAGTGTGAATTCTCCCATAGAATGCACTGTCTTCTCAAGCCTGTCAAAACTCTACTTCAGTAACGGAAAATCTTCTCCCTGCAAAGACTGAACTTGAAGCTTTAAGGCATTCAACTGTTCATGCAACGATACTGAAGTGGCATTAAAAGCATTCTTGAGATCTTGCATTTCAAATCCCATGGCATATTGCTGCTTTCTGACGTCCAAAAGAACTTCCATCAATCTTGAAAAGTCTGCTGTTTGAGCATATGCATCAGTAGGACCAACTGAGTCAAGGATGGGGATTTTGAGAATCGATGGATCTTCGGCAGATTGTCTATCATGACTGTCTTCTGGATTGTGCGAGGCATACACATCCTCAAGATCTGCTGCAAAATGACTCACATCACTAGTAGGCAAAGATGAAGAAATACCTTTTTGGATCAAAAGCTCCCCCTGTTTTGATGCTCTCAGGTGGAGTAGGTGAAGTTTCCTCATCTGCAGACGCACTAGATAGAGAGATAGCCAAGGTTGGCTTGAAAGAGTCCTCTTGACCCTGATCTTGTTCTTCGTCTCTCTCTTCTTCTTCCTCTTCATCTTCTTCTTCTCTTCTCTCTTCCTCTTCCTCTTCTCCTCTTCCTTCTTCTTCTTCTTCTTCCTCTTCTGCTTCTCTTCTTTCTTCTTCTTCCTCTTCTGCTTCTCTTCTTTCTTCTTCTTCCTCTTCTCTCCTTCCTTCCTCTATGACTCCTCTCTCTCTCTTTCCTCTTCTCCTGGCTCTTCTCTTGTCTCACGAAACCTTACAAAACTCTTTAAGTTTCTCAAAGCTGCTATGGTCAATTCATCATCATCTTCTTCATCTTGCAAGATGAGAGTTCTTTTCTTCTTCTTCACAGGAGCAACCATGGGCTTCTTGCCTTTTCTCTTCGCAGCAACAGAGTCTTGTTTTGCTTTTGTGGGAGACTTTTCCTTTACATGCTCCAACACTTTGTGCAACTCTTTCAATCTTATCTTTGTCACCATTTTGAACCCAACCACCATGGGAGAAATGGTTGACATGCATAATAGTGCAGAGATGTGAATTTTAAAGTGCCAAAAGAGCCTCGAGATAAGAGCAAAATAAGGGAGTTGTCCCTTATCTTTTTCAACAGTGCGGTACATATGAAACAATATGGTGTGAGGCAAAGAGAATTTATATCCAAAGTTGATAACACACATCAACTTAGTTTCTGATTGAGAAACATTTGTTTTGGATGTTGATTTAGGACAAATGCAACTTATCACAATCTTGTGCAGCAAAATGTTAGAGGCACTCATCCTTGAATAAGAAATCTTGCCATCAACATTCCTATCTCTTCCCAATGACAGAATAGCATGTGCAATAGACATATTAATTGGTTGAAAACTTGATCTTTTCACCCCAATTATGTTGGTCAGTGTGTCTGTCTCCACCAAAAACTCTTTGTCCTTCATAGTGAATATAAAACTGTTTGCATTCAAGAAAGATAAGTTCGAATAAAAGTACACGGTGAGTTCTGGAAAAGCAGCAGTGGATTCTAAAAACAAAACCGTTCTAGTAACAGTAAAGCAAAATTCTTGTGGAGATTGACCTTTATCTAATCAAGAAAATCAAAATCAACAATTCTAGGATTCATAACCCCTCTTTTCAAAAATTCCGAATAAATCTTCTTGTGCCCCTTCGATCTAAACAGATTAGAATCATCAGTAACGTTTGCAGCCACACCCGATCTAGGCTGAAAATGAGCAAACAACCGTTCATCATCATCTTGAGGTTGATTTGCAGAGCCATAGAATGGGTCACTCGGTATGTTCTCAAGCGTTCTATCAGCCATTCCTTTCTCTACAACTCCCAATTTTTCCAAATCTCTTAAAAACAAGGTTTCATTCTTGAATCATCTATCTTTTAAGAATTCATCGATTAAGAACATTAGTGTACCTCCTTTCTTCAGATTAGAGTAGAGCATATAAGCAACCTTGGGAGTCAGAGTTCTTACAAGTTCAGCATCCTCTATGACTTCTTCTTTAGGTTGAGTCGGTGGAGAAGGTTGACGCTGTTGAGAAGGTTGATGCTGACTCGAACGTAGTGGTGGAGAAGAATCTTCTTCCTCAGTTAAGTCAAAATGGGTAGGACCTCGGGCATGGATTGTGGTCACTTGCTTGCAATTTTTGAAGACTTTTTCGAAGACATTGTTGCTTCAAGGGAGGACTTCACCACTTGCTCGAAAAAGGAGATAACTTTTTGACAAATCGAGAGTGAAAGTGAAGGCAAGTAGGAATTTTGTATTCTAGGGTTTCGGTGTAAAAACGAATAAGACAAGTCTCGGTAGTATATAAAGCAAGTGAAGCGAGGTAAACGAAACGTCATAAAAGGAAAATAAAAATACATTTTTGAAAAGAATAACTTCCTTTTGAAACTAACTGTCTTTTCAAAATTAATAATTGTCGTTTTGAAAAGTAAAGAAAACTTGGAAAAATGACTTCAATTAATTAGCAATTAATAAACAATCGTACCTTTTCAAATTTAGAAATAACTTACCAATGTAACTCGAGCTTGAACACATTCAGACTTTACCTTTTGAGTCTTGTGCACATCCAGATTTTATTGGGTAAGAGATATAATGTTCAGTCTGGTGCGAATAGACTCAAATAGACTTTTCTCCAGTAACTTTGTAAATATATCCGCCAGTTGATTATTTGAGTCAACAAATTGGATCATAACTTCTCCATTTTGAATATGGTCTCTAATAAAATGATGTTGAATCTCTATATGCTTTGCTCTTGAATGAAGAATTGGATTCTTGGTGAGATTAATTGCACTGGTGTTATCACATCTGATCTCAGTGCACAAATCTTTGATTTCAAAGTCTCTTAGTTGTTGTTTTATCCACAAGATTTGAGAACAGCAACTTCCAAGAGCCACATATTCCGCTTCTGCTGTTGAAAGAGCTATTGTACTTTGCTTCCTTGAAAACCAAGATACTATCATGTTATCAAGCAATTGACAAGTACCGGAAGTGCTTTTTCTTTCAACTCGGCAACCTGTTAGATCTGCGTCTGAATATCCAATGAGAGTAAAGTCTCCCTCTTTGGGATACCATAGACCTATCTTCGAGGTTGTTGCAACGTATTTGATGATGCGTTTCGCAGCACTTAAATGAGATTCTTTTGGATCTGATTGAAATTTGACACACATGTAAACACTAAACAAAATGTCCGGTCTAGAAGCAGTAAGATAAAGAAGTGAATCAATAATACTCATGTAAAGTTTCCGGTCTACTTTCTTTCCTTCCTCATCTTTATCTAGCTTATAAGAACTAGACATTGGTATTTCAATCTTTTTGCAATTGTCTAATCCGAACTTTTTAACAAGTTCTTTTGCATATTTTTCTTGGTAAATAAAAATCCCTTCCTTCAGTTACTTTACTTGTAGTCCAAGAAAGAAGGATAATTCACCCATCATGCTCATCTCAAATTCTTCCTACATAGCTTAGAGAAATTCTTGCATAGATTTTCGTTAAATGATCCAAATATTATATCATCAACATAAATTTGAACAAGTAAAAAGTTTTTACTTTCCCTTTTAATAAACATAGTAGTATCTACTTTACCTTTGTCAAAACTACTTTGGATTAAAAATTTACTTAACCTGTCATACCAAGCTCGAGGTGCTTGCTTTAAACCATATAGCGCCTTTTTCAGTCTGAATACAGAGTTTGGTTTCCTTGAGTCTTCAAAACCAAGAGGTCGTTCCACATAAACTTCCTCTTAGATAAATCCATTTAGGAATGCACTTTTGACGTTCATTTGAAATAACCTGAAATTCTTATAACAAGCAAAAGCAAGTAGTAATCTAATTGCTTCTAACCTTGCTATTGATGCATAAGTCTCATCATAGTCTATCAATTCTTCTTGCGTATATCCTTTGGCCACGAGTCTTGCTTTGTTCCTTATAACTCTTCCTTTCTTGTGCATCTTGTTCTTGAAAATCCATTTAGCTCCAATAACAGATTTACCTTTTGGTTTAGGAGTTAATTCCCAAACATCGTTAACACTAAACTGACTAAGCTCTTCTTGCATGGCTTTGATCCAGCTTTTATCAATTGAAGCTTCTTCTATGCTCTTGGGTTCTATTTTAGAAATAAGAGTTATAGCACTAGACTCTTCATGCCCTTTGGATCTTTTACGAATTCCCTCATCAATGTTACCAATGATGAGTTCTTTGGGATGACTGGACTTGCGCTTCTAGTTCCTAATTGGTTTGACAGATTGCTGAACTTCTTCTTCAGTTGATTCTTCAATATTTGTTCGTTGTTCTTTTTCTATAGTCTGAGTTGCTTCAGGGGAAGTAGATTTTGTAGAGTCTAGAGCAGGTTCTGATTCTTCATGTTGAGTCTGAATCGATTGATTGTATAGAGTCTTGAAATTTGACGTTCATTGACTCTTCCACAGACTGAGTCTTCTTGTTGTATACTCCGTAAGCTTTGTTGGATGTTGAGTATCCAAGGAAGATTCCTTCATCTGATTTTTCTTCAAACTTACCAATTCGATCATTTGCATTTTTCAAAATAAAACATTTGCAACCAAACACATGAAAATAAGAAACAATTGGCTTCTTCCCTTTGAACAACTCATAGGGAGTTTTCTCCATAATAGACCTTAAGAAAACTCCATTAATAATATAACATGTTGTAGAAACTGCTTTAGCCCAAAAACGAGAAGAAATTTTGCTTTCAATTAAAAGAGTTCTAGCCATTTCTTACAACGATCTAACCTTCATTTCCATAACTCCATTCTGTTCAGGAGTGTATGGTGAGGAGAACATATGCTGAAAACCAAATTCATCACAAAATTTAGCAAAATCTTGCTTTTCAAACTCACCTCCATGGTCCGTTCGTATGTTTGAAATAACATACCCTTTCTCATTCTGAACTTTCTTAGCAAACTTTAAAAAATAAGATAAGGTTTCAGACTTACTTGCAAGAAAGTATACCCAAGTAAATCGTGAATAATCATCCACTATTACTAGGCATTATTTCTTTCCACCAATACTTTGAGTTCTACTTGGTCCAAAGAGATCCATATGCAAGAACTGCAGCATACGATTAGTGGAAACTTGATTTAATGGTTTGAAAGAATTTCTAACCTGTTTTCCCAATACACATGGTGTGCATAAGTCAGATTTTTGGTACTTCAAGTTGGGTAGTCCATGAACAAGCTTCTTTGAAGAGATCTTGGCAATTTGCTTCATGTTTATATAGCCAAGCTTTCGATGCCAGAGATTTTCTTCATCTTGAATTGAAATTAGACATTGATATCTTTCTGGATTGATATCCAAAAGATAAATATTTCCATGTCTTTGTCCAATAAAAGATTGTGAAAGATCTTTAGTGCCTAAACATATTCATTCTTGAAAATTGATATTGAATCCAGTGTTGCGTAATTGGCTGATGCTGAGCAAGTTGTAATCGAGTCATTCCACTAAGGAGACGTTGTTGATTATGAGACTTCCTATCTTTACAATTCCACATCCAACAATTCTTCCCTTGCTGCTTTCGCAAAAGGAGACTTTTTCACCAATTACTTGCTTAAGTTTAATAAAACAATTTGAATCTCCAGTCATATGCCTTGAACATCCACTGTCCAAGTACCATTTGACCTTTTCTTGATAGTGACCTACATTTAAAAAAGAAACTCAAGCTTTCTTTGGTACCCACACTTTCCTAGGTCTAGTGGGGTTAGGGCAATATACGGTCTTTGCCCAATCCTTCTTAACATGTCTCCAAATAATAGGACATTCTTTCTCAAAGTGTTGAGTTACACTTAGAACATCTAAGAGCACTTCGGCCAATAGGTTTTACAAAGAATTTTTGAAAATGATTTCTATAGAAGGCTTTTGTAGGTCTTTGTTTGATTATTTCCTTTACGTTTGGAAAATCAATTAAAGGAATAGTTTCATATGTCATTCACAGGCTTGATTTGTCAAAGTAAGGTCTTTGTACTAAAAGAATCTTTTCTAATTTCTCAGATCCCATGGAAAACCTTTTTGAAATGTTTGAAATATCATTTTTTAAAAGTGTGTTCTCTTTTAAAAGAGATTCTACATTTTCTTTTAAAGTAATAAAACTTTTATTTAGATTTTCAAACTTTTCTTTCCACAAAATTTCATGTTGCTTTAGTGTAGAATTCTCTCTTTTAGCTCGGAAATCCTGTTGAGAGAGGTTTTGAGACTAAGACACAGTTCATTAATATATTTCGAGACCTTAATAGGAATTTGAAAATTACTTACCTCAATTTCACTATCTGAATCAATCGTATCTTTTCGAGTCTGAATCTGATTCTAATTTTGCTATCAAACAAATATTAGCATAATCATCATCACTCTCTTCGCATTCGGTATCACTTCAAGTCTCTGCTTTGAGTGCCTTTTTTGTATTTCTCAGCTTTTCCTTTCTTTTTCTTCACCAAGGGACAAGTTGGGTCCGATGTGTCCTTTTTTTCTTGCATTCAAAGCAAATCACATCTTTATTGGATTGTCAACCTCAGCTGATTTGTTTTGAAATCTTTGAGAGCTTTGTTTCTTCCAAGTGAATCTTCTTCCCTTTTTGTTAAGTTTTTTGAACATTCTTATCATGAGAGCAAGCTCTTCATCGTCCATATCGTCTTCAAAACGTAACATCGAATCATCATTAGATTTTAAAGTAATAGATTTTTTTACCTTTGGGATCTTCATCTTCATTGATTTGGTCTACTTCATAAAACTAAAGAGTGCCAACCAATTTGTCAACGGAGAGTGGCATGATCCTTTATGTCTCCCTTATTGATGTCTTTACGTGATTCCAATCTTTGGAAAATCCACGCAACAATTTGTTGACTTTCATGGGTCCTAAGATTGGTTGACCTTGATACTCAAGATCATTCACGATTTCTGTAAAACGACTAAACATGTCAGTGATAGATTCTCCTGGCTTCATTTTGAAGGCTTCATATTGACCGAGCAGAATATTGATTTTGGTTTCTTTCACTCAATCAGTCCCTTCATACGTAATGTGCAGCCTATCCTAGACTTCTTTAGTTGTTTCACAAGAAGATATTCTATTATATTCAATTGGAGATAATGCACAATATAAGGAGTAAATTGCTTTTGCATCAAGAGCTTGTCTCTTGGTTATCTCTTCTTGAGTCATCTCGCTAGCCTCTATAACTTCTTTTCCCCTTTCTGAGACTGTTGTAACTTTAGGAATGATTTATTTGTCTACCACATCCCATTCCAGAGGATCTTTTAATCTTAAGAAAGCTTTCATCTTATTTTTCCATATGATGTATTCCTTTCCATCGAAATAAGGCAGTCTGGTGTTACTTTGCCCTTTAACCAAACCTGGAGCCAACATACTAGCCATGGATCTTTAACTCTGAAGTAAAAACATTTCAATTTAAATGAGTACAAAGGCTCTGATGCCAATTAATAGTGCTAGTATGAGCACCTAAAGGGGGTGAATAGGTGGACAAACAATTTTTGCAAAATATACCGTAAGACTTTACTTTTAACTTGAATTTGGATGAAAATAGACTTTGCAGAGAAAATCAGACTCTAACAATTAAATAGAGTTACGAGCAAAATAAAAGAGTTTAGGGAAGAGAATAAGAACACAAGATTTATAGTAGTTCGGCTTAATCCAAGCCTACGTCCACTCTCCCGTACTGACAGCCCACCGGCTGGATTTCACTATGAATCAAAAGAGTCGTTACAATATCACATCCTTGATTCCACAGTGTAGAGACTTTGCTACACTTCCTCAAGGCCTCACAAATGTCTAAACTCTCTTTGAGTACAAATTTTCGCTTAACAAATGAATCAAAGAAAGAACAAGGTGCTTCGGACTTTGGAATTTATCTATCGCGCACACACTCGAATAACTAGAGCATCTTCCTTATATACTCCTCCATGCCTTCATATCCGTTGGCACCTTCCAAAGGAGTTCTTCCAATCAACC
>NC_052614.1:63506124-63583978 GCF_016545825.1 Eucalyptus grandis
CATAACTCAGAAAACGACGAAACTTGTAAACCAGAAAAAGGCTAGTGTCACGAAAATTATCTTATTGATAACATTACAAATTTAGCCCAAATCAATTTTTGAGTTGCCAAAATTCACAAATTGGCATGTGTGTGGAATATTTATAAATTTTTCCCGAATCAATTTTGAGTGGAAAATTTATCCCATACTAGTATTAAACACAAAAAGTGATATAAATTTAGAATATAAAATTTTCACAATTCAATTATTATTATATATCATCGATTCAAGAATGTTATGACAAATTTTACAAAGTTAATGGAGGATAAATATATATGAGTGTAAATTTGGGTAATTTATTATAAAATGATCAATTTGAAATTTTTTTAAATTAAGTAATAACCAAACAAAAATTGCAAAACATAAACAAAAAAAATCACAAAAACACCCCTTAATTATACTCAACGCTAATGCCCTGATTTTTTTTCCGTACTATCAATTCCTCCAAACTTGTTTCACCGTCACAAAAATACTCTCATTTTTGGGTAAATGGTAAGAATTATATTAACTTAAGCCAAAGAGAAACAAAAGCCGTAGAACAAGAACTTGGCACAAAAACTTACACTCATGAGGACAATAACAAAAATACCCTCATTTACTACTAAAGAAACTAATTTTTGTCAATGCAACTCTAACATTAAAATGTTTTCATTATTTCATGTCACTAGTACCTCGGACTTATTCTTAGTGTGACAAAAGTACTACCAGTCTATCGCTGAAAATCCTGAACTTTGTCTTTCTCCCCGACACTAATGCCCCAACCTTTTCCTTTTAAGTCTCTAACACCCCAAGCACGTATCGAATGGACGGTACTTTGCTAGGATTCATTGGAAACCATTTTATAGTCTAGTCCTTGAGGTTCCTTTGCGATAGATGTACATCATTTTAGAGCTTGTGAGTCTGATGATATAAATGAGGGATGGTACTTTCGTTAGAATCCATTAGAAATTTCTTGAGATCCAAAGTTTCGGGTTCCTTGTGTATGAGTTTGTGGATTTTGATGATATAAAAGAAAATTTTTGGTATGGATGTCATGGTAGTTATAATTTAGAGTTTTGATATTACAAAAAAAGTTTGCGATATTAGCAAATACAGTAATCATGATCTAAGGCTTTTGGTGATAAAACCCATAAAACGACCTCTTTTTTTCCTCGACATAAAAAAAATAACAAAGCAGCGGGACTCCGTTCGAAGAAGGAAATATCACTCCGCGTCGCGATTGAAAAATCTCCAAGTCAAAGTCAACGGAGCGGAAAAGTCCGACCGACGCCGCCCACAGTAACTCCCGTGCACCTTGCCGCGCCGAACCTCCCCCTTCCGCCTCCCGCGATTACTTAACGCTCTCGGAAAAAAGGTAGCTTCCCATGCCCGAATAGAATTCGGACTTTCCCCCCGTACGCTTTCCAATCCCCAAAACCGCGACCCGAACACGCCTCCGGTGCTGCGTGCATCGTCCCCCGCGTGATCGCGATCCCCGCTCGCTCCTCCGATCCGCGATCGCTCCCGGCTCGTCCTCCGTTCCCGCGCCGACGAGAAGATGCTCCCCAAGAGCTTCAAGAGCTTCAAGCCCGCCAAATGGTGAGTCCGTCCCCCCGCCCGATCGGTTGTTGACCGGCGGCTTGTGTTGTGCTGTGCGTTGATTTTGATTTTGGTGGCGGCGTTGTTTGTGGTGCAGCAAGACGGCGTTGAAGCTCGCGGCGTCGCGGCTGAAGCTGCTGAGGAACAAGAAGGAGGTCCAGGTGAAGCAGATGAGGCGGGACCTCGCTCAGCTGCTCGAGTCCGGCCAGGACCAGACCGCTAGGATTCGGGTGAGTTCGTTTGTTCGTTCGTCGCATCGTTGGGAGATTGAGACGGGCTCGATTTCGGATCGTAATCGTCGAGTTGCGGTTTCGGTTAGGTGGCGGTTCGATGTGAAAATCTGTTGCGCCGTCGTTTTCTGAAGCCGGTTGAACTGTGCCTTTTCTTTTCTCTCGTTGAATTATGGTTCAATTCGTGACTCTTTTCTTCCAAAAGCTTATATCTTTCCCTACCGAATTACGGCTCTTCCCGTGGCAAGTGAATTCCTGCTTAGAATGGAGCTGATTGAATCTCTCTTGCACTCGTCCTTGTGTGACTGGAAAACCTGAATTTTCTAGGTTTTGTATTGTTTTCATGAGATTGTTGTATGTTAACTGGTGATTTCAGAGGAGGCAGCCTGCTAATGCCATCCATTCTGGTGTTGTTTCCAGGTTGAACATGTTGTGAGGGAAGAGAAGATGATGGCAGCCTACGAGCTTGTTGAGCTGTTCTGTGAACTTATTGCAGCTCGTTTGCCTATAATCGAGTCACAGAAGTATGTGGTGATGATTATTTCCTTTCATTAATCCTGAGTTTTATTTTTGTCATTGAGAACAAGAGTACTGGGTGTGAGATTATTGGGTTTTGGATATAGGCGCCGAGATGAGAAGACAGCACATAGCTAGAGCAAGTACCGTCGATTCGTCAAACAAAATGATGAATTATCTGATATTTCTTCCATGTCTGGCTTAAAGATAGTGTCCATGGTAGAGTTATGTGCCTCGAGGATGTCTTTGAAAGGGCTTCATGCAAACTCTTGTGGCACCTTGCTGCTCCTGTTATCGATTGATAATAAGCTTTATCTGAGATGTGTAGAATCTCACCTCTTCTTCCTTCATTTACTTTTGCACAATGGGCTCTACTTCCTTTGTGTAAAATTCACTATACCGACCCTCTCCTCTTTCTTTGCCAGACCTTGCCCATCCTATTGGCTGGAATTCTAACCTTCTCCCTGTAGTCCACAGTTTGGTTCCACTGAGTTAGCACAACAGGGACATAAGTGGGCCCACCACGATGCTTGGGAGTTCCCAAAGAAATGATAGTCTTGCCTTTTAATTTCTGCGTAAAATTTTATGTAATTATTTTCGGTGAGAAATGTGTAATTAATTCTCTGTGTGTTTCCAGAAACTGCCCAATTGACTTGAAGGAGGCTGTTTCAAGCGTAGTCTTTGCCTCTCCGAGATGCTCAGACGTTCCTGAACTTATGGATATCCGCAAGCATTTTACCGCAAAATATGGAAAAGATTTCATTACTGCAGCTGTTGAGTTGCGTCCTGATTGTGGTGTAAACCGCTCTGTAAGTCCATGATTGTTCAGCTTCCTTTACATTCCTTTATTTTTATGAATGAATTGAAATGTGCCAAAGTTTCTTGGTTGCACTTCTTTCATTGGGCTTGATGGAATCTTTTCTTGCCCTTTGTTTATCAGTTAGTTGAGAAACTCTGCCAAAGCACCTGATGGTCCAACCAAAGTAAAGATTTTAACCTCAATTGCGGAGGAACACAACATCAAATGGGATCCTAATTCATTTGGGGATAAAGATTCGCATAATCATGGAGATTTGTTGGTACTTCTGAATTATGTTTGCTTCAGTAGTCTTGCTTCTGAGTTCTGGCTATGGACTAGTAATTTAGCATGTTCTTCTTCTGTTTGTTGATACAACATTTGTGTATTATTGCTTACCAGAATGGACCGAGTACTTTTGAAAAGCCAGTAACCTGCAGACACAATTTTCAAACTTCCAAGTGCCTGATATTGACAGAGAAAGAACCAATGTGCATGTCGCACCTCAAAAAGTAGCAAAGGAGGATGCCTCTGTAAACTTGCATCAGAACAGTAGCAGGTCATCATTTGACCACCAAAATATTCCCCCTGGACATGCTAATGTTCCTATCACTTCACATCCGGGAGCCGAAAAACTCCAGGTATGATGAGTTGTACCATTTGACGAAAGGTTTGCTTTTAATCATTTTATTACTTGAGAAACTTGCTTTGATATTCATCCTAACGGAAGTTCCATTTACAGGTTATGCAATGGAAGGAAATGCTGAAGCTGGACATATGTATCGCAGGGAAGGAAATGTTGATTACATGGGCGGGCAAAACTGGAATATGGAATTCAAGGATGCAACCTCTGCTGCTCAAGCTGCTGCAGAATCTGCTGAACGGGCAAGCATGGCTGCCAGAGCTGCTGCACAACTTTCTAGCCGTGGGAGGATTTCTACGCAATACTCTACAGAGCCACAAAGGTCTTCTGCTCACGGTCCTATGGATGAACGGGCTGGAAGATCTGCAGGCTCCAGTTTTCAAGATGAAGCCTATGCTAAAGTTGCAGGTAATAAGGCTTCTGATGGAAGAAATGCTCAACCTCACACAGCATGTAAGCAGAATTATGCAAAAGAAGAGCACGTTGGAGAAGTAGGTGAGAGGTTCTATAAAGATGGCCATACGAGCAATGACAGACCTAGCCAGTATGTTTCGAAGAAGTCTAATATGGACTCCATGGACAACAACGCATTTGCAGAGTCCTCTAGTTATGGTATAAACAACATTCAGTTCGAAGATACGTGAGCTCACAATCAGAGGGTTTATCCTCTGATAGGCTTCCTGTAAATGATACTTTTGAGGCCAGAATTCCAAGCATACATCGCAGTCAAGCTGATGTCCGAGACACTGATAGGCTTGGAGGGGTGAATGAAAGATTTTACAGAGAGGGTAACAGGAGAAGCAGTGAATCCAGCCGGTCTAATTCTAGAAAGTCTAGTGCAGATTTCAGTGGTGTCGACTCACTTGTGAATGAACATGAAATAGCAGGCAGAAATACCCAGAACAGCTCGTCTGGAGCTGAGCGTGGCAATGTTTTGGATAAATCAAGTGGGATGAGACACTCTTTTCGACCAGAGACTAGTGGCACTTTAGATGAACTGAGTGAGAGAAGATACTCTGGTGAAGTGGAATCTACTAATGATTTGCAGGATGATTTTATATCTGCTAAATATTCTACCCGTGCTTCCTATCATTCTCATTTGTCACATTCAAGCACTTATGTTGATGAGCAAGATGTTATGAGTAATCAGAAGGAGGAGGAGGAGGATGTTGCTGAAAACCCCTTTGCCGATTTTGATGAAGAAAACTTCCAGAAAGATAATAAATCAGCAATTGAAAGCACTGCAGTAGCTTTTGATGATTATGGTTCAGATGGTGATGACTATGGGTTTGATTTGGACAAAGGAGCAGAGCCCAGTGTGAAGACCTCACAACCAAGCTGGGAATCACCTAGCTATCCATCAGCAAGTATCAGTTCGCCAAGCCCCAAAAGGACCACAGTTGACACATTTACAAAGATTACTCCCCAATCAAGTTTCTCCACTAGCCAGCACGGTCCTATATTTTCTGGCGATTTAGCTGATTCTACAGTTCATTCATTAGCAGATGAACTTGCGCCTGTGACCTTTGATGAGTCAGATGGGCCAAGTTCAGAAAGTGAAGTGGAGCAGAGCGATTATAAGGAAGAGAGAGTATATTCCAGTTTTGGATCTCAGAAAAAGTTTGGAATTGGTGATTTACCTTCTAGTTCAGGGAAATACTCGCTTAATTCAAAGAATAAAGGATTGGATACCTCTGATGATCCTGTAGATAAGAAGCACCAGAGTCAGCCCTTCAATGCTTATGAAGATACTTTGGTTCATGAAGTTGAGGAAAGTGCTTCTGTATTTTCAGAACGTGGTACAATAGATGATTCTAAATCTTCACATGAAGATAGTTACGATAGTGATTTGGGTTTGACATTTGGAAGATTGACTGGTGGTCTGAAAAATAAAGGTAATAGGCATCCCGCAAATTTGAGGAGCTCAGCAGGTGATGCTTCGTTATCTAAACAAACAGCTGAATACACGGCAAGGAAACATCCTCTTCTTTCCGACTTAATTTATCAGATGATTCTGTAGTTCAGCAAGAACCGGAGAGTGTGGAAGTGGGTTCCAGAGGGCCAGCTTTCACATCTTTTGGTTCTGGTAGTGATCAGATTCCTGAGAAAACTGTTTCGCAAGATAATTCCAGAAGCCATCGAGAACGGCAGGTTCAGAAGGTGGAGCAGGTAGTGGATGATACGTTTACAAGAAGAGCAAGCACAAGGCCGGTCATCCCATCTCTTGGTCCTTATGGCAGTTATGCTTCAGAAAAGGACTAGCCAAGGCCAAATTTCAGACAGCCATCCGGAATCTTACCCTCAGCAGGAGTCAGAAGTAAATGAAACTGAAAGATCAAGTTCCAGAGGTTCAAGTGCATCTTTTGAATTAAGAGAAGAACAGCGTGGTTCAAGAACCCGCCGGGAACGGTATATAGAGAAGATGCAGCCAGAAGTGGATGACAACTTGACAAGAAGAGCAAGCACGAGGCCAGTGATCCCATCTCTGGTCTCTGACGGCATTTATGCTCCAGAAGGAACTATGAAAGAACAGATTTATAACAGTGGTTCTGAACCTTATACTCAGGAGGAGTCCGAAGTGAATAAAAGATCAGGCTCCACTGGTTCATCCACAAACAGTAGAGAACGTATAGGTGCTGGGCTTTCGAAGGACAAAGGCAGGTGCTCCAAGTGCTCACAGAAATACCAACTTGAAGTCAACTTTTGCCTCTGATGAATCCAAAGAACGTAGTGCGGATTCAAGATCCTCTCTGAGGAGCTCTTATCCAACTGAAACTTCAACAAGGCCTCACTCTGCGGCTGATGAAGCCTATAGTTTGAGAAGTTCTGAACAGTCGAGGTACAGTAAGGAAGCAAAGGGCGAGCCCATTTCGGAAACCAAAAGATCGTCTCGTGAGGAGACCTCAAAGTCTACTGCAATGGAACAACCTTCGTCTTCAATTTCAAAGAAAACTTCATCCAGTAAGTCAGGTATGAGTGAAGATAGACCAAAGCCTACCGCAAGAGAGCAACCTTCCTTGCCCATCCGAAAGAAGGTTTCATCTGCTAAGTCAGGGATGAGTGAAAGTTCTAAGGCTGCAACTCCAAGCTTAGAGTCTGCATCTAGGGAGGATTCCTTCAATCGAGCAAGTCACGTTCATCCTAAGCTTCCCGACTATGATACTTTTGCTGCCACTATGCAGTCACTTGAGCTAATCGGAAGTAACTCTTTTGGTCTTTCTTTGTGGATATGGTACATTCACGTCGGTCATTTTTGTGCATGGTTTTGATATTATTTATTTTCTGAGGGAGGAATAAACTTGGATTCTTATTTATTTGTGCAGTAATACTCCGGCTTTGCTGGCTGGGTGGTGATATTGAGCTATTCTTTTATTTGATCTCTTAATAAATTGATACATAATCGTGTGAATTTTCTTGGCCACTTCTTCATCGAACCAGAGTTGCATCGTTTCATTTGTTTTATTGGTCTTCTATCTTTTCCGCTCAGTAAGTCGAGACTTTTAAGACGCGACTGCGTTTGAGCAGTTAGCGACGGCTCGCGGCAGCGGAACTCTCTGTTCACATCGGGCAGCAGGCTACAGCCTTCGGGGTTATTGTGGGTGAGTGTATGGTCCCGTTGTTATGGGCGACCTGGTGCGGTTCTTCTCTGGAGATCGAATCGAACTTTCACATCAGGAGCTGTATATTGACAAAACCTCGACACGAGCACCCAAATACGTGCTCGGTGATGGATGCGAGAGAGAGAGAGAGAGAGAGACTGGAGCTTATCGAAGGAACTGTAGGACTGGAACATACATCTACAGTCGACGCAGGTCCTGGAAAAATTGTTGAATGCGAGTCTGTGCATGAGACCTGCTAATGAGTCATGTGACGAGCCATATCTTAGAGGGATACTTGGACGACTCTTACAAATAAAAGTATAAAAAAAGGTTCACAACTTTTCCATAACGTTTCACCAACAATAAACCCTTTTTGACTAAGTGAAAATATATAATAGTTTATAGATATAATCTTCCGGGACGCTTCTATGGGGGAAAAAAATAAGGAACAGTCTGGCAACAGAGTCAAAATTAGATTGCTAACAATGATGCTTTGCAAGCTAGCATGGGAAAACTGATATCGCCAATTGAAAGAAGTTTGTGATTTTTGGACATTTAAAACTGATATTGCCAATCAAAAGAAGTTTGTGATTTTGGACATTTTGGGCACGAAATGAGACTAACATTCTCGATTGTCGATTAATCTAATAAAATTGAAGGTGAGACCCGGTTATATCTTTTAATAACGATAATTATGAAATCACTTTTTCATGCCCAATCTATCTAATCATGTTGTTGAGTCTCCCGAGACGAGGCTTTTTATATATACTCAATAGAGATCGATTCATTTCTCTTGACATCTCTTATATGTATTTTACTATAAATAAGCTGGTTTAAAATTTATTTGTACTAGATAATTATTCTGTTCTAGCGGTGGCCAATCTTGACCTCTCCTTTTTTACTCTTCTCCTTGTTCTTAATACCTTTTGCGTGGCTAGTTTTGTGGTCATCCCATGATATAGCACGTAGAACAGCAACTCTCGCATTTACCATCTGGAAGGTTCTCTGGTCTTGCCTAGTGATAATACACAGAGGGCTCCGACAGATTCAGTCTCACATTATCGAACTCTACTTCATGTCATACGAGGGAGTCCTCTGACCAAACGTCTCTAGTGACTACAGGGGGAGAGAGAGGAATGAGAACGACAATCATCGCATTCCGACACCTGCATCGGTCAAAAACAAGCACTAAAAATGTCTGGATCAATGCCAGCATGATGGAAATCTTATGTTATCTGGAAGAGAATCAGTTCTTTTTCACGGTGCTCGAATGAAATCGTGTTCTCGCTGCAGCCGCCGAGCCCGGTCAAACGTATTGATCATAAAATAATATTATTCAGCTGACAAAACAACACCCGAATGACGCAGGATAAGCCTCTGGCAATTTCTTGGAAGAGAACCATTTTATACGATGCCCATGTTTCCCATGGAACTGCGGAAGCTTTCCCAAGTTAGATTGTGATCTGGGCAATTCTTTCTCCAGAGTACGAGGTATGAAGTTCGCCGATCTCGCTCTATCTTTTGCTGCTATTTTCTCTCACAGCAATCTTTCTGGGGTTCCATGAATCAAGGGTCGAGACATGGAGGTCATCTTTGGCTTCACTCAAGTTTCTGCCTCTGCACGGTGAAAATGAAGCAGAACGCTTTCCTTTCACCTGTATTCTGCATTAGCACCCAAACTATATGATTTTTCTCATCTGCTGCTGCATAATGAGGAAAGAATGCAGCATTTCTTAGCCTTAAATGGTTGTGGAGGTTAGAGATATCTAAGGGATCTTCTGCATCTGTTAGCACGGTGCCGGTATCTCTTGAATTGTGCATTTCCCTGATTGTGCAATGATCGATATAATTATTTTGAGTGCCTGTCACTACCTCATATACTCTTCAGTATAAAACATGCAGAAATCACACAATTTTTCTCTTTTGCACATTCTTTTATCTGTGTTTGATTGATCTAGTGGCTTTGCAGAGATGGAACCAACTGCGAAACTGGTCTCTGAGGGTCCATCGGGGTTGTTGCAGAGTGATGAACTATACAATGTAAAGTCTCTCTTTCTCTTTTTTTTTTTTTTTTAATGTTTTTTCTGTTTGCGGCAATTTCTTCTGTTGAATGAAGTTACTGTAACAGTTTGAGAATGTTCTAAGTTGTTGTTTTGTCATGGCAGTATGTGCTGATGACTAGCGTGTACCCCAGAGAAGCAGAGATTCTGAAGGAGCTCAGAGATGCTATTGCAAACCATCCACAGTAAATTCTATTTCATACTCATTACTCAATTCCACATTCATTTTCATTGATTTCCTTTGACTATGACTTCAGAATGATTCCGCTTCGACTTAGAGTGTATGAACATGTTCATTAGTCACTTTCAAACCCGGACATTCGTGTCACGATGATGATTAATTGAGTAAATCTGGCATAACCATAGAATTCAATGACCGAAGGCGGTTATCCACGTACTTAAAACCAGAGTGTCTTTAAGTTCGTATGTTCAGTGTTGGTGGGAATCTTACTGAACAGGTCCTACTTTGCGACTGCGCCAGATGGGGGTCAGTTCATCGCTCTGCTCCTGAAGCTATTGAACGCGAAGAAGACTATAGAGGTCGGCGTCTTCACCGGATACTCTCTCCTCCTCACCGCTCTCACCATTCCACAAGATGGCAAGGTCTGCCATCTCTTGCTTGCGAAAAGGAAAAAATTTGTAAGTCTATCTGTCAAGCTAGAATTAATCTGCGCAATGTTTCCACCGCAGATCATAGCGATCGATGTAGACCGAGAAGCATATGAGATCGGATTGCCGTTTATCAAGAAGGCCAATGTCGAACACAAGATCGACTTCGTTGAATCGCAAGCTTTGCCCGTCCTCACCAAATTAATAGAAAACGTGAGTGTAACTTTTCTAGTAAAGTAATCCTCATTTGAACTTGTGCAATGAAAATGACATCTTCTGAACTTGTTAAACTCAACAATCTCATCTTGCTTCTCTTTTGCGTATCAGCAAGAAAATGAAAGCAGCTTCGACTTTGCGTTCGTCGATGCTGACCGGGCAAACCTGAAGAACTATCACGAGAGGCTACTAAGGCTGGTGAGGGTTGGGGGTGTGATCATGTATGACAACACTCTCTGGGGAGGCACTGTGGCCTTGGCCGACCCATCCTCTGCTCACCCAATGAGGCAATTCGCATGGAAGGACTCGATCGAGTTCAACAAGATGATAGCGGGTGATCCTCGGGTCGATATATCTCAAGTTGCACTGGGTGATGGGATGACGATCTGCAGGCGCATCTATTGATGCCCTTTGATCAAATTTATGGCATACATCGAAATAAGCACTCGTTCCTCAATCTGTTGAGATTGGAGCAGAATAGTTTCTAATACAGATTGTGAGTCTGTTGTGTTATAACCTTTTGACCGCTTTCAATAAACTTCAGACGATTGTTCACCCACTAAAAGACCGTTCTTGTCAATTTCTTTAATCTACACTACCTAGTCCCTGTGTCAGGAATAATTCTGGTTGATCGTTCCATTTGACGCATGGATGACGACAAGTCTCAGCATCTGTATCTTCTGCTCTGCTTTGTTTACAGGATAAAGTGTAGTGAAAAATGGCGGTTCCACTAGTTCTTAGGCATAGTAATTGATGATTATGGTTCAGATAGTTTGATTTGGACAAAGGAGCAGAGCCTGATCTGAAAACGTTTCTTCACAACCAAGCTGGGAATATCACTAGCTATATCCATCAGCAAATAATTGTGCTATAATCGATAAGAGTCGTCTTGTAATGCCTATGAGTACCTCATATACTCTTCATTACAAAACATACAGGAATTAGACAATTTTCTCTTTTGCATATGCTTTACCAGCATTTTTTATTGATCTAGTGGCTTTGCAGAGATGGAACCAACTGTGAAAGTAGTCTCCCAGGGTCCATCAGGGTTGTTGCAGGGTGATGAACTATACAATGTAGAGTCTCTCTCTCTCTCTCTCTCTCTCTCTCTCTCTCTCTCTCTCTCTTTTTTGATTTGTTCTGTTTGCAGCAGTTTCTTCTGTTGAATGAAGTAGCTGTAACGGTTTGAGAATGTTCTAAGTTGTTGTATTGTCATGGCAGTATGTACTGACGACTAGTGTCTACCCCAGAGAAGCAGAGATTCTGCAGGAGCTCAGAGATGCCATTGCTAACCATCCACAGCAATTTTATTCCATACTCATTACTCAAAATGATTCCGCATCGACTTAAGAGTGTATGAACATGTTCATTACTCGCTTCGAGATGCACATTCATGTCACGACGATGATAAATTGAGTAAATATGGCGTAACCATAGAATTCAATGACCGAAAGCTGCTGTCCATATACTTAAAACCAGAGAGTATCTTTACGTTTGTGTGTTCAGTGTTGGTGGGAATCTTACTGAACAGGTCCTACTTTGCGACTGCACCAGCGGGGTCAGTTCGTCGCGCTGCTCCTGAAGCTATTGAACACGAAGAAGACTATAGAGGTCGGCATCTTCACCGGATACTCTCTCTCCTCCTGATGGCTCTCACGATCCCGCAAGATGGCAAGGTCTGCCGTCTCTCTCGCTTGACAATGGGAAAAATTTGGAAGTCTATTTGTCAAGCTAGAATTAATCAGCACATTACTCAAATGTTTCCACTGCAGATCATAGCGATCGATGTAGAATGAGAAGCATACGAGATCGGATTGCCGTTTATCAAGAAGGCCGATGTTGAACACAAGATCGACTTCGTCAAATCGCAAGCTTTGCCCATCCTGGATAAATTACTGGAAAGCGTGAGTGGAACTTTTCTAGTAAAGTAATCCTCATTTGCACTTGTGCAATAAAGATGATACATTCTGCGCTTGGTAGACTCTCGACAATCTCATCCGGCTTATCTTTTTCGTGTCAGCAAGAAAATGAAAGCCATGGAATACCGTAGATTGCGCGAAGACATAGACCGGAAACAAAAAAAAACACAAACTTATTGGAGATTCCAGGTTCTAGGTTTCACCGACTTAAAACTTGAAATTTACCCATTGAAATAGATTCTCTAATTTTTGGAACCTGAAATGTACCTTGCATACCTTGAAACCTGGAACCCGACAGGTTCCCACTAGCCAGTTCTCAAGTTCTAGGTTGCTCACCCCGAGTGTTGACGACTAGTGTGTACCCGAGAGAAGCAAAGATTCTGATGGTGCTCAGAGATGCTATTGCAAACCATCCACAGTAAATCCTATTTAACATTCTTTGCTCGTGCCACATGCACTCTTTGTGATCTCCTCATACTATGATCACATGGGGTTCAAAGAAATCAAATGAAATAAGACTCTTAATAGATACTATGGGTGGGGTAGAAAAGTTGTAAATAGGTCTTGGGGCCCCCAAAATCGAACTTAAGCAAAGTATATTGGAAGTTGTTTTTGACTCGAGCTTTCTTGTTCCAGAGACCATACAATTTCAGCAGATAGTCATTTTCATTGTAGTTCCTTGCAATTTCTCAGCAGTCTTTTGTGTCATTAAATGAAATAATTAAAAAGGGGTTTATGAATGTTTAATTACTCAACAACTACAACGTCCTCGAAGGAATAATAACCAATTTCAGAAACATAAAGGGTCGCCTAAGATAATTGGGAGTTAACCTTTGGGTGGGACTGAAGAATTTTATATGGTCCATGAGAAAATTTTTGGTCTTATTCATCCGGAATTGTGGCTCTTGTTGAACTGGACATTTTTTAATGTATGTGTTTGGATAATCTCATTTATCTATAACACTCATTTCTCATCTAGTTCTTAGGCTGTGCTTCTTATTTCACTACAACGAATAGCATGCAATTAGAGACAACAAAGAAAAATGGAGCTTTCTTTTCGATAAGGAACTACGATGGGAGAATTGCATATGAAGACATAATAAATGCAACAAAAGATGATGACATCAAAATTGCATAGTGAGTGAATGTTACAATAGTGTTTATAGAGCGTGATTTTCCAATGAAAAATCGTGGCATTGGAGAAACTTCATCATGTTGAAGCAAGGACCCATCTTTTTTTACAAGAGCTTTTGAAACAAAGTGAAACAATCGACGAAAGTACAATTTAGAAGCATAAAGAAGTTCCATGGTTTATGCTTACTCAAGTGCCATGTATTTAGGGTTTATGATTACTTGATTGAAGGGGGAGTCTAATTTGTGTTTTGAAAAATAATTCCAATAGGGTCACACTTGCTTTGGTATTTTTTCCACACCACGTGATTGGAATGACTAGGATCTCTCTTTCTAAGTTGAAGGCTTGTTAATCAAAAGAAGATTGCTGAAAAAATTGGTCCACCACCTTTCCCTTACGATGGGTTAGAAATTTTTAGGGCCAAAAATCACCATAAAAGTGTTGTAAAGATCATGACTTTCCATGAACCGTTGATTACCAAAAGTCAACACACATGAAATCCGAAAAGACTTTGACTTCTTGACGGATGTTTGCAAGTTCTGTCCATGTTGCAAGCTTGTTTAAATCCTTTTCTTTTGGCAGGTATGCTAGTTTAAATTGTAAACTAATCATAAAATTCTTTAATTTAGAGATTGCATAAATAGAATATTTTGCTTGTAAAAAAATTTGTACTATGACTCCAAGAAACTTATCACCTAAATTACACTGCCTATTTTCCTTACTTGAAAATCCGTTTAGGCATATAATCTATCGTGGCTTATCAAAAGGTGTTATTGAGAGATTACTTCTTGTGGGCAAAATTTGTTAATTTCTTTATGATATTGAGAGATTATTTTGTGAAGAATTTGTGAGGGGTAAACACTATAAGAGTTGTTGGGCATAACTGGGATTGAGAAATATCGAGAGTGTTTGAGTGACTTAAAAATGGTTATAATATATGTTTTATCGATTGATCTATAGTGAAATATTGTCATGCACTCCTCACGTAGGTCATCCCGATAGAGTCATGTAAATTGATGTCCAATCTATATCTTTGCACTGTCTATTTTATTGTTCGATTACTTATTTCCGTGACACTAAGCTTGCTCTCATAGTAGAAAACGATGGATTGTCGATGGAGTTGAAGCAGAAAAAGTTGAGATATACCAAGTGAATTGAGTGATCAACCAACAATTTTCCACATTCCTAGACAAGAGCATATGAGTTATACTAAGTGGGACATCCTGTTGGAGGTAATAGGTTTGAGAGAGAAAAGATAGTTGCTTGAAGTATTACACCAAGAGACGCCAAGTTTGGAACGCTCAACAGTGTTACCTCCAAATAGTAGAAACCCTAGAATTTTTATATGCACGTTATTGAAGGCCCATATGGGCACTAAATAACTACGTTTTTTTATCGCTTTGTATGTGAACATATTATTTTGGACTATATTAATAATATATCCAACAATCTCCTCCTATGTTCACCATACATCACAATCCAATAAGGTAGTCAAGTAATGTTCATACAAATGTGAATCATCCACATTCAGTCCAAGACAATCAACTCGGATCGGTCAAAGAGTATTCTAGCAGGAAAGTATTAAACTAAATCATCATGTGCAAACTAAATAAGTGAATCATTATTATCATGAATCTGTTCTGAGATTAAAAATCCAAATCCCAAAATAAATCTCAGATTCAGTTCACAACCAATATATGCATATTAATGTCCACAAAATAGAAATAGCAAAATGCAAGTCTCAAGTGAATGGACTTCATCAAAATAGGCAACAACAAAAACCGTCAAGTCCCTACACGCTTTAAATGATATATATTCATTCATCAAGTAAGTCATCTTGGTCAGGATCCCACTCATTAAGCTCTCCTCCATCTCTGCCATCTCCCGTGGAATGTCAAATATGAATTTCATATTATCATGAATTCAATCATTTGAATAAAAAACTTAGCACAATTCCATCAAGCGGAGAAGAACATATATTGATGTCATAAAGCATCATAATATCATGTCATAAGCATCAAGCCAGTTTCATAAATTATGAACAAGACTTAAACAATGTGATTTACAAAGAGCCATTAACTTAAGTTTATTTGTAGGAGAATAACTATTGTCTAGTTTCAAAGAACAAGACCAATAGTCAAGTCACTTACAATAACCTAGTCATGTAATATCAAGTTTCAATTAAGAACAAGACAAATAGGCTTCTTCTGTAAACAATTGTTTCTATGTTTCAATTTGGAATGTCACAATTACTGATTCCTTAAAGTCAAATAATCTAGCATCAAGTTTGGAATGAGATCATTTAACCAAAAAGGATAGTCCATTCTAGTTGAATTGTATCATCAAGTTTGGAATGACACAATTTTTTCAGATAGAACATTTGAATTAGGTTAAAGTCATCTTCATCAAATTTGGAATGAGACAACTCACCCTCTTCAAATTAGTCAGCAACTGTGAACATCGATGAAACATATAAAATGTGCTTATCATTGTAGCTAATAAAGAAACATTTGATAATTCAAAACACATAATTAGAAGGTAAGTAAATGGTAGTTAAGACTTGCCTATATAGTCTTTTAACCCCGGTTCCCCCACTGTTTTGAATAATCAATCTTTAGGCATACCTTTGGTGAGAGTATCGGCTATGTTATCCTTCAATCTCACATCGATCAAGGTGATAACCCCTTGTTCTCTCAGATAATTCAACAATGCATGTCTCAGTCTCACATGTCTTCTTTTGAATTAAAGAGAGAATTCTTGACGACTTGGACAGCTGCTCGATTATCACAAAATAGGCTTAAAGAATTAATCTTTAGCCAAGTCAAAGGAATATCCATAATCAGATTTTTTATCCACTCTGCCTCTTCACCAGCTGAGGCTAAAGCAAAAAGTTCCGATTCCATAGACGACAATGCAATACAAGTCTGTCGTTTAGATTTCCAAGTAATAGCAGCTCCACCCAAAGTGAATACATACCCACTAGTGGACTTACTATTTCCAATATCTCGAGCACCATGAGGCATCAGTAATATCCATCCACAAAGCTGGAGGATAACCGGAATAATAAAGAGCATAATCTTTAGTACCTTTAAGGTATCTCATTAGCCTATTGAGGGCATCCCAATGCTCTTTACTAGGATTACTAGTAAAACGACTCAAAGATGCCAATTGTAAAGGCTATGTCGGTCTAGTGTAACTCATAGCATACATGAGACTATCAAGTAGTTTCGAGTACTTTAACTGATCCATGTTGGTTCCTTTATTAGGACTCAGTCTGTTATTATAATCACATGGTGTCTCACTCGGTTTACACTTATCTTATCCCCATGTAGAAAGTAGCCGCTCAATGTAATGAGTCCGGCTAAGGGAGATGACTTGCCGTTTTCATATCAAGAATGTTATTAGCAATATTAAGATCTTTCATGTCAAATTCTTTAACTAAAGTAGCTTTCATGTCACTAACTACAAAATGATTGGAACCAAGAATTAACATGTCATCAACATACAAACAAATGATGACTATCTTATTTGACATAGAACGATGGTAAAGGCATTTATCTCGAATAACTAGACCTAAAGCCATAACTCTTTACCACTTCATCAAATTTAAGATGCCACATCTTAGGTGCTTGTTTAAGACCATAGAGATTTATTTAATTTACAAACTTTGTCCTCAAGACCTTTCATAACATATCCTTCCTATTGTTCCATGTAAATTTCTCATTTAAATCCCCATTTAAGAAAGCTGTTTTTACATCCATTTGATGCACTACAAAGTGTTCAATAGATGCCAAAGCAAGAAGAATTCTTATAATTGATAGATGACACACGGTGAATAGACATCAAAATAGTCTATTCCACTCGTTGTTTATAGCCTTTAGCTACTAAACGTGCTTTTGTATCTGGCTATTGATCCATCACTATCCAGTTTCTTCTTCAACACCCATTTACAGCCTATAGCTTTAGCCCCTTTTGGCAAATTTACTAGTTGCCAAGTGTGATTCTGCAACAGAGAGCTCATTTCATCATCTATGGCTTCTGCCCACAGTAGAGATTCCCTATATCTCATTGCTTCCTGATAGGAGAATGGATCATCCTCAAGATGGTAAGCAACAAAGTCCTCACCAAAACTTTTGGGAATTCTCTCTCTTATAGATACTCTTACTGGAATTGGTTCAATAGCCAATTGTGTTGAATTAGTGTCAGAAGGGCCTATTTCAGATTCTACAGGAAATTCTGAAATCATATCTGTAGATCCAGAAACATTCAAGCCTTGATCTCTGATAAACTTGTTTTCAAAGAACACTGCATCTCTAGATTCTATCATTGTGTTAGTAGATAGATCTAAAAACCTATTTGCAGCGCTATCTTCTGCACTACCTAGATATACACAAGTAATAGTTCTAGATCCCACCTTAGGTTTCTTAGGATCTGGTATACTTACATAAGCAATACAGTCCCAAGTCTTAAGAGTATCATATCTACAAGGGCGCTTATGCCATATCTCATAAGGTGTCATGGACAACTTAGAGTGCGGCAACTGGTCAAGATGTGATTAGCGTTAGAACTGCTTCTCCCCAGTAGGAGGAAGGTATGCCAGCTGTAAGTAACATAGAGTTTAACATTTCAGTTAACGTTCTATTCTTATGCTCTGCAACACCATTTGATTGGGGTGAATAAGGAGCAAGTGGTTTCAAGTATTATACCTTCAAGCACAAAATTCCTTGAACCTTGACATAGTATATTCTCCTCCTCTATCACTCCTAAACCTCTTAATTTTCAAGTTGAGTTGATTTTCTACTCTAGACTTGAAAATCTTAAATTTTTCAAAAGCCTCATCTTTCGATTTCAACAAATAGACATGACAATATCTAGAAAAATCGTCTATGAATGTTATTAGATACTTCCGACCACCTTTAGTAATGTAATTTTTAAAATCACAAATGTCATAATGTATTAGCTCAAGAAGTAGTGTGCTTTTAGAAACCAATTTAAAGGGTTTTCTAGTGATTTTAGCCTGTGCACACACTTCACACTTATCAAATCGAATAGAAGTATCTAATGGAATGTTATGAGTTTTAGCTAAATGTTGCATTTTCCTATAATTCACATCTCCAAGTCTATTGTGTAGCAACTTTGGATCAATCAAAGTAGAATTCACATGGTTTATGCTATCAACATTTAAACTCAACCTATACATACCATTAACCATGAATGCACAACCAAAATAATATGAGTTAACAGATAAAGTTACTCTATCATTCATAGTTGAAAAAGACATACCGGCTTTATCAAGTAAACTCATAGATATCAAATTCTTCTTAAGTAAAGGTACTACTCTAACATGATTCAGAGTTAGTAATTTACCTGAAGAAAGCACCAAAGCATGAGTCACCTTTGCCTCACCACCATTGCAATTTTCCACAGTGTCTTTCAGTTCTGTGACATTAGTGAGTAATTTCTTGTCATTTGTAGCATGACAAGTAGCGCCACTATCCAACCACCACTCAGAAGAGATGCTGGCCTTTCCATTCTTCATCATTCCGATAAAGGCTTGAGGCTCAGATCCTCTAATTAGCATATTGGCCTCATTATGTGGTGTGTCATTATTTGGCTTCTTCGGCAACTTACACTCTGCTACCCAGTGACCCCACTTTCCACAATTATGGCACTTGCCCTTCTTCTTCTTTTTGAAGATAGTCTTTTTTGCCTCTAATCAAAGAGGGTTCACCTTTTTGGTGACTTGGACTTTTCTGAGGTTTATTGGAGTGTGAAACTAAGTTGGCAACTGACTTTTGTTGTCCCGCTTGTTCCAAACTCTTCCTAGTGATATTTTGATCCTCAATGTGAATATACCTCTTTAATTCATCCAGTCCCATCTGTACCTTCAGTCTGTGCATTTCAGTCTTGAAAGAACTCCATTCAGTTGGCAGTTTACTCAACACAAGACCGACAAAGAGATTATCGGACATATCAGAATTATCATCTTTCAACTTGTTCCTCATGTTCTCAAATTCAACTAGCTGAGAGGTGATGCTTGAATTCATAGTGAATTTAAAGTCAAAGAATTTCTCTGCTATGAGAGTTTTAGATAGCCCCTCTTGTTTTTTGGAATTGAGTATTCAAGTGATCCCATATCTCTTTCGCCGTCTTATACTCACTATAAGTCATAGCCAGATTAGGATTTAGAGAGTTCAACAAGTAATCTCTACAAAAATCCTCATCTTTGTTCCATTGATATTCATTCACATCTTCATGGTAGATGCAAAATCGCTCAATACAAGATAGAATATGTCACGTTCTTTCATGCCAAATTGAACATGTAATTTCCAGCCATGAAATTCAGTAACATCAAAAGATTGCAACTTTATAATATCATAGGAACTACGCTTTGCCATTTTAATCAAAGCAAAGTGTTAGAAATAGTGCACCTTGAAGTCCTCAGAGCAACAAAGTTGAATAACTCCCCTAATCTTGATCAAACCACTCTGTAGGGATGGAATTTGCCAAAACAAACCCCAAAAACAGATCTGGAGCGCCCAAAAACCTTAAGATGGACTGCCTTTGTCGCTGAAACTCGCTGAAAAATTTCGCCCCCCGAAATTCGCTAGAAATTTCGTCCTCGAAATTCGCTAGAAATTCAGATGGAAACTTCCGGGTGCTGTAACTTCTTTCGACTTCTGATTGACGCGAGTGACCACTCAAAACGTTCATATCGATAAGTAGATCAAAGCCCAAGTGGTTTCACCCTCTAAAATTGGCTATAATTTTTTGGGTTTTTGAATCAAAGATTTCGGTCACCCGAATCTTCAAACTCAGATCCCGGCCAATATCACCGTCGAAATCGAAAGTAAATTACAGCCGCGAGTTCGTCTTGACGAAATCTTCAAGAAGACACTTTACTCGCTCAAATCCGACACACGAACTTAATACTTCAAGATTGTTGGAGGTAATAGGTTTGAGAGAAAAGATAGTTGCTTGAAGTATTACACCAAGAGACGTCAAGTTTGGAACGCTCAACAATGTTACCTCCAGCGTAGGAAACCTAGAGTTTTTATATGCACGTTATAGGGCTTTCTCGCCCATATGACCCAAATAACCATGCTTTTACTTATTGGGCTTGTATGTGAACATATTATTTTGGACTATATTAATAATATATCCAACACATCCACCACTGTGCGATGACCTTTCCCCATTGTGATGGCGGATGACTCGAGCACTAAAAATTCACAAAATCAGACTCAGCGTTATTCTCACGAAACATCTGTTCCAATCCGTCTAGTTCATACGAAATTTCTGTGCTCGGTGCTATCTCCTTGTCTCGCTCCTCAAAACTAAATTTCTGCGTCCGCCAAATGAAGTCAAAAAAGGCATCCACTTTTGTCTTTGGCCGTGCGTCTCCTGCGGTGCGGTGATGTGGTCCGTGTCGATCCGACGACTTCTCCGACTCCGACTCTTGAGTGCGAGCGTGCACGACGAAGACCCCCAACTGCTGAACGCGTGCCTGGTTTTACACGCACTAGGCTAGGCTGCATCAAAATCCAAAGTGGAAATCAACAACTCCCATCTTCTATTGTGGAGTTTTAAGCTACCCGCTATTTAAATTTGTCCTCTCTCTGAAATAGGATCTCGAGCTACCGGACCGGTTTGATCCAACATAACCATGTTCTAGTCGTGCCGTGACACTTGGCTCTCTCGAGTAAACCGATCAACACTCACGGTGGTGTCGAATTCATTGATGTTTGTTGGGTTGTCGGAGAATTGGGAACCGGAAATCGAAATGAAGAGAGCTAATTCGGTATCATTGTCTTCTCCCTACTTCATGGGAACTCGAATTGAAAAGAAAGAGCGTGCAGCATACCGTCTTTCTAAAATTTCTGAGCACATCCCATGGACATGCTTTGGAAGAGATCAGGAACCTTCTTCGGATTAAAGTAATCAAGCGAGTCGAGGTCTAATGCCATGAATGAGGAGCGAATTAAGGACGAAAGTGGGGGTGTCAATCTGTGTCGACGGCCAGTGTTCATGCGGTGTCATGCTAAGGGGATACTCTTAAATTAATTGGCCGGAATATGATCCGTGTAATCAATAGGTAATCCGGCCCCAACCCACATGACTCTATTAAATTAAATAGGTCAAGCTAGGCCAGTCCAATCCGAATGTTACACAAAGAATCCGAATAACTTTTTTAAGCTAAAATCCAGTTCATGTGGCTTTTACTCAAGAAAATTGATGTGCTTATATGGTTATTCACCCGAGACCTACTAATTTTAATAAAATGTGAAATTTTAATATATGATAATAGTGATTTATTCCGATTGTGTGTAGTATCATCATCAATAACACAGAATTGGGGAAAAAAAACTAAGATTAAACTCCTTGACTAGCCCCATTCCTCCATCTTTGGTCAATTTAACAAGCTCGAGTGTTCTTGAGTCCAATCCCGCCTCTTGGCTTGGACTGTGCCATCCCAGTGGAAATAGGAGATTTGACTAATCTCCCTTGTCTAGATTTGAGCTCGAATGACTTCAATGAGAATTGAATAAAGTTTGGTAAGTCACCTTTCCCTTACAATGGGTTAGAATTTTTTTAGGGTCAAACATCACCGATAGAAATGTCGTGTAGAAAGTTTGGTAAGACAAACCTTTCCTTTACGATGGGTTAGAATTTTTTGAGGGCCAAACATCACCAATAGAAGTGTCGTGTAGACCACGACTTCCCATGAACCATCGGCCACATCCAAAAGTCAACACATACGAAGCCCCAAAAAAATCTTGACTTCTTGATGGATGCCTACAAGTTCCTTCATATCCATGCCTGTTTACATTCTTTTTCTTTTCTGCAGCAAGGCGTCGTTGGTAGCTACTCCAATAGGTGGTCTTTTCTAGAATTATTTGCCACGAAAATCACCTGTTGGAATGTCAAAGGTAATGGTCAGAGAAAATTTTTGAATTTGAAACTCATGGCCTCATCTTCATTGCAAGGCCATTTCTTCCTCCCCCGAGCTTGAAGAACCCGTCTCTTTTTCGCCGATTCTTGGAGTTTCGTTGTCCCTAGATGCTCGAACGAGAACTGGAGCTCATGAAGACGAACGGGAGGCTAAAACAAGGAACTCTGTTTCTCCATCGAGAAAATTGAGCTTTGCTTTGGAGAAATAGAGCTCTTTCAGCGAGAGAGAGAGAGAAGTTCCCCCAATTTTAAATGAAGCGTTATTGTGCTGCTCATTTTGCCTAGTTAGACGAAGAATATTTGACATTAGACTTCAATATCTCTTATTAAACAAAAAAATCAGAGTCAAAGTTTAATTTAAAATGCCACGTAGGAAGAATTGTTGGAATTTGTCGTCAGAGACACTTATCCTTTTCGATTGATGTAGTACTCAACTAATCGCTGATAATAATTTGGTATTAAGGTGAGCGCTGCATAAAAATCATGATATTTTTAATATATTTTTTTTAAAATTAAAGTAACATGTGTTTCCCAACAATATTCAAACAAAAAAAGGTGCTACATGTGAGACTGAGGTTATCTAAAAAGTTAAAATTCAAAGGGATCTTGTGAGCATGTTTCATGGAATGCAAAGTGTGGATTGGATCCGCACTAAAACCACGGGCCCCTCCGTCTGATGATCACATCATTTGTCTCGTTCGGGGAGACTTTCAAGTCTTTTATGTCCACTCAAGTTATTTTCTTATGGATCACCCTTCTTCTATTTATCACGGCAAACTTAGGCTCTCCTTTCCCAAGCAAGAAGAGGTCCTCTCTCTCTCTCTCTCTCTCTCTCTCTCTCAATCAAGGATGAATCTTGTAAGCAAACCCATCGGCTTACATGTTTGTCAGCTGATGACTGCAGCTACATGGATTGTTATTGTGCTGGCTCTCTCCACAACTTCCTTGCCCTTGCCACCAAAATAGAGGCAGATGCTCTTCGTCGCAGTGGGTGGTGGCCTTCCTCCATTACAAGCAACACTTCCGTGTCGCATTGTACGTGGCTTGGCATTTCATGCGACGATTCTGGAAGCATTGTTGAAATAAACATATCACGAGACTACTACTTCTCCTGCTATTTAAGCAGCATGAATTACTCTCTACTCCCGAATCTCTCCTCTCTTCAGCTATCTGGTAAATGCCTCAGCGATATTATTCCTCTTCAAATATGTGCACTCCCAAAGCTCGAGGCACCTCGACTTGTCCTTCAATTATCTAATCGGTGAGTTGCCTCTGTGTCTCCAAAATCTCACCACGTTAGAAGTAATTGACATTCATAATAATCGAATCAATAGTCGAATCCCTCCTAAATTGGGAAATTTGAAGAGATTGATCTACCTAGATCTCGGTTTCAATAGGCTAAATGGCATGATCCCTACGACTCTAGCAAAATTGAAGAACTTGGCTCAACTCTATTTGCGAGGGAACTTCTTCAATGGATCCATTCCTTTGGAAATAGGAACTTGACAAACTTGGCATATCTAAGTCTGGGAGATAACGGATTCAGTGGATATATCCCATCAGAAATAGGTAATTTGAAAAGGTTGATCTACCTAGATCTCAGTGTCAATTTGCTAGATGGCAAATTCCCTACGACTCTAGTGAAATTGAAGAACTTGGCGCAACTCTATTTGCAACATAACTTTTTCAATGGATCCATTCCTTCGGAAATAGGGAACTTGACGAACTTGACGAACTTGACATATCTAAATATGAAAATAAACGCATTCAGTGGATCTATCCCATCAGAAATAGGTAATTTGAAAAGGCTGATCTACTTGGATCTGAGTTATAATGAACTTTGGGGGACAATCCCGATGACTCTTGGTCACATAGATGACATCGACTTGTCGTCTAATCATCTCACGGGAAAAATTCCAGATAACCTGGCCCACGTTCCTTATAAAGCTTTCATAGGCAATGAAGGTTTGGAAAAGACTTATGGTTCTAGAAGAATGTCTAGGGTTGTATTTGTGATAATACTTATACCACTAATTGCTATATCATTCATTTCCTATATATATATTTTTGAGGCCTTTCATCTTATTTCGGCATAGAATGAAGAGCACTCAATCGAGATGATAGAAAAAAAATGGAGATTTCTTGTCATTATGGAATTATGATGGGAGAATTGCATATGAAGACATAATCAATGCAACGAAGACTTTGACATCAAATATTGCATTGGAACTGGTGGATATGGTAGTGTCTATAGAACGCAATTGCCTAATGGGAAAATCGTGGCATTGAAGAAACTTCACCATCATGAAGCAGATGACCCATCTTTCGACAAGAGCTTCCGAAATGAAGTGAAGCACTTGACTGAAGTACGGCATAGAAGCATAATTAAGCTCTATGGTTTTTGCTTACACAAGCAATGTATGTTCTTGGTTTATGAGTACATGGAAAGGGGGAGTCTATTTTGTGCTCTAAGAGATGACGTTGAAGCGATGGAACTAGATTGGTCTAAAAGACTCGTCATTGTATGGGATATGGCACATGCCTTGTCTTACCTGCACCACGATTGCGCTCAACCGATCGTTCATCGAGACATATCTAGCAACAACATTTTGCTAGACAACACTATGCAGGCTTTTTATCAGATTTTCGGCACAGCAAGACTCCTAGAACCTAATTTCTCATCTAATCTCACTGCAAATATCGCAGGCACCCGTGGATATATAGCACCAGGTAAGCAACAATCGTCCATATTTTTGTGGAACGTTATTACTGGATGCACTTAGCTAGATCAATATACTAAACACCCCTCATGCGGTAATAACATGATGACGCTTCAGCATACTTACATATTTATCATTTGATGATGCACTAACTAAGATTGTGAACTTTGTTTCGAGCCTCATCTAATCTACGACCTTTTGTTTTTTTTAAGAGCTCGCTTACACTTGGGTCATCAATGAGAAATGTGACGTATACAGCTTTGGGGTGGTAGCAATGGAAATAATAATGGGTGAGCATCCTGGTGAGATCATCTCAATGATGTCCCCTCTCTTCAGAGAAGATATTATGCTACATCAAGTATTTGATCCACGCTTGCCAATTCCAAGAGAGAATTCTATTGCAAGAAGTATCATTCTGGTAGTTTTTCTAGCGCTTGCTTGCTTAAATAGCAATCCAAAGTTGCGACCCACGATGAAACAAGTTTCGGAAGCTTTTCTAGCTCCAAAACTAGCGTTGGCGAAGCCCTTCTATTCTATCTCACTTGCGCAGCTCCTAGGAAATAATCGAGGACTATGGTGGGAAGGTGGATCGACAGAAAATTCTTCAAGCCCACAGGAAGAACAAGGATCATGAGGTACTTGTCCCAAAACAAGCAAATAAGTTTCACCAAGTGAAGAGTCGGTTGATGAAATGATGCTGCAAATTGGCGAACATGGTTGAGGTCATGAAGTATGCGGCCCTTGCAATTTTTAAGTCATGTTAATTTTTTTTATACTAGCTAGGCTAAAATTTTCCTAGGTAACCATTACCAAGTAGTGAGAAGCATTTATCAAATGGTCGTTTATATTTCTGTCTTTTTAGTAAGATCGAAACGTGTGATGAGTGATAATGTGTTGTTGTTACCATGAATGCATGGCTTGTTAAGGAAATTCGCTACGTATTTGGAGGATCGTTTCTCTTTAGTTGAAGACGGCAAATTTCAAAATTGATGTTTCCTTCACATTAGCTAAAGATCAGACATCACATAAACAACAGAAGACCAAGACTTCTCTTGATTGTGTAGACGACCCATGTACATGAAAATGAAGCTCAATTACATTAGACTTTGGAATTGGGTACTCGACCAAGACCTTGACTTCTTGAACGTGTCCTAATTTGACACATAACCTGTTTAAATTCTAATCAAATCACCATTAATTAACCTTGATATTTACGAGAAGGGGCTACCGGCCACCGCACAATTATCATGTTGCAGAAATTCATCTTCTCTGATTATCGGCAATGTGTACCTTTCCATTGTAACAGAAACAAATAATCTATTGTAAATTTTATTCCTTGAAACTATTTTTCCTTTTTTGGTCAGATTCCTAGAAACTAATTTATGTCTACATAAATATGTCAATGCAAGTATTCTAGTACTGTCCTTAATGAGTGCCGCTTGGATTTGTAATTAACAAGACGTTGCTCGTTTTTCTCGCAATGAGAAGTTCTCTTACGCTTTTCACTCGTCATGCTTCCAACTAAGATTCTTCCATTTCCTTAGCGCTCGCCCTTTTTACGAGTCTTAATGTTACAAATCAGCAGTGTAACTATTCCTATTAAGTATTTCTTTTGAAGATCATCAGCATTATCATCATCATCATCGTCATCATCTTTCAAAATTGCAATAATTGTCGATTGCATAGGAAATACATCCCTATGTGCATAACAGCGACAAAGAGGAATTTTCAACTATTGCAAAATCCAGGTATATCATACATTCTAAATAATAAGAATGTAGAGAATTTCGTATTTCTTGTCCAGAAGAGGACAATTCAAATGAAACAGGATACATAACTTTGGCCAGCCGTTAGTTTTTGTTTTTTCACGCTTACCAACTCTTTTCTTAGTACGGAATAGTAGAATTGTACCCGTCGTAGCATTGTGATTCTGTGAGGACGTAAAATGCAGAGAAATAATATTTGATACATGTTAAACTTTCTTCATATTATGCTATAGGAGTGAGAAGCAGTTTATATAGGACATTGCTTTATTTTTTAGTCTTTCCAATAAGATTAAAATGCATTATCAATAGGCAATGTATCAAGAAATAATGAGACTCATACTAACCCATACAAATTTCCTGTAGTGTAAATGGTTCGATTAATGATGGGTATAACTCATAATTTTAAGGCCAAACATCACCAAAAGTCCATAAAGACCATGACTTCTTGTGAACCAATGCGATACATAGCGGTCCAGAAAATCAACATTTGAAACCCCAAAAGACCCATTACATGTCGAGAAAATATCAAGTGGTTCTAGATGCCGGGGAGAACCTGGGGACACAATTCACCACAAACTAAATTCAATCCAGGATCAATTTTTCTCCTGAAATTAAATCAATCGAAATTCTCTTAACTTCAGTAACAATTAGCAATATATAACCTCACAATATGCAAATATAATGCCGAAATAATAAGTAAGCAAAGTGAATAACGACAACATGGATTTAATATGGAAAACCCAATATTAGAAAAATTACGAACCGCTAAAAAATATCTATTAATCACCAAGAATAGAAGGATATACAAAGTATTTTTTCTCTAGTTACACATTAGAGACTCAACATCAATATTATAACCATATTTTCTTATCACACAAGTGGATAAATAAATTTGGAGTAAGAAAATTCTAATTGTGATTGGAGAATTCGGAAGCGATGCTTAACAAACGAAACCAATCACCTCATAGCTCTCGGTTTCACGAAAAACATACTCAAATTTGAGTCAATTCTGTCAACGTTTGGCCTTCGAATCAAGGCCATAAAGATTCAAGCCTTTTTCTTCCTCTTATCCACGAACGCCTTCGGGAGCTCTCTGTTTTCTCGCCTTCCTTCACCGCTGCCCTTTACCTTTTTTGGGCACACTTTGTTTTCTCTCTCCTTACTTGCCGACACACGTAGGAAGCCTTCTCTCTTTTTAACTTGTTTTTTTTTTTTTTACGTTTCTTCTCTTCAATTTATTTCTTCTTATTTTTTTCAATGTTAGCTAGCCCCACGAACGAGGCATACGCAGCCAACAATCTCTCCCTCTGCCTCATGTGAAGATCTATCATGCCCACTTATCTTCTACAAGAAAAGTTATGCCACAAGCAATGCTTTAGTGTTGATACCTAAATTTTTGTATAAAAAATAGATTAATTTTACGCAAAAAAGAATGAAATAAAATTACATAGCATATAATTTTAGACGTATTTGATATATTTAGTAAAATTTTTATATATTCAAACGATATATTCCGAGAGGTATATTCGTTAAAAATTGAAAGATTTCGATGAAATGTTTCAAATGTGATATATATATTTGGCGTTAATCTTTGGGTAATATGTATTTTCGACATAATAAAAAAAACATTAGATCTTTCAATTGTTGATAGGCGTGAATAAAGGAAAGAAAATGAAATGAAATCGTGAAAATTATACCTTGACCGCACGAGATGCAATCAAAAAGAAGAAGGAAATTTTGCTTCTTCTATATGTGGGCTCAATTTCATTGTATATAAAAGGGGGGCTTTTCTCGTACGAGGGAAGAAGAATTCGCAAAAAAAAAAAAAATTCGTGGAAAGAGCAAGCGTGAGAGAATTCGTGAAAGTGAGAAGAAAGAAAAAAAAAAAGGAGAGAGGAAACCTGCAGAAGAAAAGAAAGGGAAAAGTCAGCAAAAAAAAAAACATGAGAAAAAGTGCAGAGAAGAAGTGACGTGAGAGACAAGTGAGGAGAGAGGGAAAAGAAAAAAGAAAAAAAAAAAGGAAAAGGAAAAAGAAGGGGAGTCTTCTTCTTCTTCAGCAAACCGGCGTTTGACGTCCACGCTTCAAGTCCAAACCCCGGCAGTTAGTTAGCTAAACATCCTACGGGCCAACGCTCGGGCCCCAACCCAAAGGCACTAAAACAAATTCCCTCCGGCCCAGCACTAGCCGCGGGCTACCGAGACCGGGCCGGACCGGGGAAGGGCCCAGTGGGAAAAGGGGCCGTTCCAGGCCCGCTTTCGGGCCGTATCTGACCGCCATATCGAGCTTCCGTTTCCGTTTGAGAAAGCGTCTCGAGAAAGGACGGGGACTTTTTATCTCCTCCGAGGTTTCTGGCTCTTCTTCTTACAGCCGGCGGAGAAAAAACGATTCAACTCATTGACTGCAGAATCGACAGTCAAATGGTTAAAGACCAATCCGCATGTTCCACATTTATTGCTGTCCTCGCATGTGAAAGAGAGAGAGATCCGGTGGAGATTAGATTAGATTATATGAGATATACACCTATAATCCTGTTAAAAAAAAAAACCATCTATAATCTTAGGTTGCATAATTAAAGGCAACGCCTAGAGAAAACATCATTATGATATATGTTCATATGGATTTTGATATGACAAGTTGTGTTTTCATTTCCACGCCATATGAACATTTTACAATATACTTTTTACCACACTTCTTCTTATATCATCATAAAGTTTATGAACAACACGCTAAAATGCGGATAGAGATCCTAAAATATTAATACTTCATTATCTTGAAAAGAAAAAATGCCCTTAGATTTAGAGGGAACACCCGACAAATCGAACTCGAAATCGAAATCGAAGCCCGAACCCTAACCCTAACCCTAACTCCACTCCAACCTTTGCTGATGTCAGCAATTGGGCTCTCTCCCTATAGGTGAGGTCGCGTGCTATTTTAAATCGTGCTATTGCAAAACCTGCCCCCGCATTATTATACGACGCGAGTGTGTTTGAGCAGTTAGAGATGGCTCGCGATGGCGGAACTCTCTGTTCACATCAGGCAGCAGGCTACAGCCTTCGGGGTTCTTGTGGGTGAGTGTATGGTCCCGTTGTTATGGGCAACCTGGTGCGGTTCTTCTCTGGAGATCAAATCGAACTTCACATCAGGAGCTGTATATTAACAAAACCTCGACACGAGCACCCACATACATGCTCGGTGATGGATGCAAGAGAGAGAGAGAGAGAGAGACTGGAGCTTATTGAAGGAACTGTAGGACTGGAACATACGTCTACTACGCAGGTCCTGGAAAAATTGTTGAATGCGAGTCTGTGCATGAGACCTGCTAATGAGTGATGTGATGAGCCATATCTTAGAGAGATTACTTGCACGACTCTTACGTACAAAAAAAGGTTCACAACTTTTCCATAACGTTTCACCAACAATAAATCCTTTTTGACTAAATGAAAATATATAATAGTTTATAGATATAATCTTCCGGGACGCTTCTATGGGGGAAAAAATAAGGAACAGTCTGGCAACAGAGTCAAAATTAGATTGCTAACAATGATGCTTTGCAAGCTAGCATGGGAAAACTGATATAGCCAATTGAAAGAAGTTTGTGATTTTGGACATTTAAAACTGATATTGCCAATCAAAAGAAGTTTGTGATTTTGGACATTTTGGGCACAAAATGAGACTGACATTCTCGATTGTCGATTAATCTAATAAAATTGAAGGTGAGACCCGGTTATATCTTTTAATAACGATAATTATGAAATCACTTTTTTCGTGCCCAATCTATCTAATCATGTTGTTGAGTCTCCCGAGACGAGGCTTTTTATATATACTCAATAGAGATCGATTCATTTCTCTTGACATCTCTTATATGTATTTTACTATAAATAAGCTGGTTTAAAAATTTATTTGTACTAGATAATTATTCTGTTCTAGCGGTGGCCAATCTTGACCTCTCCTTTTTTACTCTTCTCCTTGTTCTTAATACCTTATGCGTGGCTAGTTTTGTGGTCATCCCATGATGATAACACGTAGAACAGCAACTCTCGCATTTACCATCTGGAAGGTTCTCTGGTCTTGCCTAGTTATAATGCACAGAGGGCTCCGACAGATTCAGTCTCACATTATCGTACTCTACTTCATGTCATACGAGGGAGTCCTCTGACCAAACGTCTCTAGTGACTACAGGGGGAGAGAGAGGAATGAGAACGACAATCATCGCATTCCGACACCTGCATCGGTCGAAAACAAGCACTAAAAATGTCTGGATCAATGCCGGCATGATGGAAATCTTATGTTAGCTGGAAGAGAATCAGTTCTTTTTCACGGTGTTCCAATGAAATCGTGTTCTCACTGCAGCCGCCGAGCCCGGTCAAACGTATTGATCATAAAATAATATTATTCAGCTGACAAAACAACACCCGAATGACGCAGGATAAGCCTCTGGCAATTTCTTGAAGAGAACCATTTTATACGATGCCCATGTTTCCCATGGAACTGCGGAAGCTTTCCCAAGTTAGATTGTGATCTGGGCAATTCTTTCTCCAGAGTACGAGGTATGAAGTTCGCCGATCTCGCTCTATCTTTTGCTGCTATTTTCTCTCACAGCAATCTTTCTGGGGTTCCATGAAATCCCTCAAGGGTCGAGACATGGAGGTCATCTTTGGCTTTACTCAAGTTTCTGCCTCTGCACGGTGAAAATGAAGCAGAACCCTTTCCTTTCACCTGTATTCTGCATTAGCACCCAAACTATATGATTTTTCTCATCTGCTGCTGCATAATGAGGAAAGAATGCAGCATTTCTTAGCCTTAAATGGTTGTGGAGGTTAGAGATATCTAAGGGATCTTCTGCATCTGTTAGGACGGTGCCGGTATTTCTTGAATTGTGCATTTCCCTGATTGTGCAATGATCGATATAATTATTTTGAGTGCCTGTCACTACCTCATATACTCTTCAGTATAAAGCATGCAGAAATCACACAATTTTTCTCTTTTGCACATTTTTTTATCTGGTGTTTGATTGATCTAGTGGCTTTGCAGAGATGGAACCAACTGCGAAACTGGTCTCCAAGGGTCCATCGGGGTTGTTGCAGAGTGATGAACTATACAATGTAAAGTCTCTCTTTCTCTATTTTTTTTTATGTTTTTTCTGTTTGCAGCAATTTCTTCTGTTGAATGAAGTTACTGTAACAGTTTGAGAATGTTCTAAGTTGTTGTTTTGTCATGGCAGTATGTGCTGATGACTAGCGTGTACCCCAGAGAAGCAGAGATTCTGAAGGAGCTCAGAGATGCTATTGCAAACCATCCACAGTAAATTCTATTTCATACTCATTACTCAATTCCACATTCATTTTCATTGATTTCCTTTGACTATGACTTCAGAATGATTCCGCTTCGACTTAGAGTGTATGAACATGTTCATTAGTCACTTTCAAACCCGGACATTCGTGTCACGATGATGATTAATTGAGTAAATCCGGCATAACCATAGAATTCAATGACCGAAGGCGGTTATCCACGTACTTAAAACCAGAGTGTCTTTAAGTTCGTATGTTCAGTGTTGATGGGAATCTTACTGAACAGGTCCTACTTTGCGACTGCGCCGGATGGGGTCAGTTCATGGCGCTGCTCCTGAAGCTATTGAACGCAAAGAAGACTATTGAGGTCGGCGTCTTCACTGGATACTCTCTCCTCCTCACGGCTCTCACGATTCCGCAAGATGGCAAGGTCTGCCATCTCTCGCTTGCAAAAAGGAAAAAATTTGGAAGTCTATTTGTCAAGCTAGAATTAATCTGCACAATGTTTCCACCGCAGATCATAGCGATCGATGTAGACCGAGAAGCATATGAGATCGATTGCCGTTTATCAAGAAGGCCAATGTCGAACACAAGATCGACTTCGTTGAATCGCAAGCTTTGCCCGTCCTCACCAAATTACTAGAAAACGTGAGTGTAACTTTTCTAGTAAAGTAATCCTCATTTGAACTTGTGCAATGAAAATGACATCTTTTGAGCTTGTTAGACTCTCAACAATCTCATCTTGCTTCTCTTTTGCGTATCAGCAAGAAAATGAAAGCAGCTTCGACTTTGCATTCGTCGATGCTGACCGGGCAAACCTGAAGAACTATCACGAGAGGCTACTAAGGCTGGTGAGGGTTGGGGGTGTGATCATGTATGACAACACTCTCTGGGGAGGCACTGTGGCCTTGGCTGACCCATCCTCCGCTCACCCAATGAGGCAATTCGCATGGAAGGACACGATCGAGTTCAACAAGATGATAGCGGGCGATCCTCGGGTCGATATATCTCAAGTTGCGCTGGGTGATGGGATGACGATCTGCAGGCACATATATTGATGCCTTTTGATCAAATTTATGGCATACATCAAAATAAGCACTCGTTCCTCAATCTTTTGAGATTGGAGCACAATAGTTTCTAATACAGATTGTGACTCTGTTGTGTTATGACCTTTTGAATGCTTTCAATAAACTTCAGACGATTGTTCACCCACTGAAAGACCGTTCTTGTCAATTTCTTTAATCTACACTACCTAGTCCCTGTGTTAGGATTAATTCTGGTTGGTCGTTCCATTTGACGCATGGATGACGACAAGTCTTCAGCATCTGTATCTTCTGCTCTGCTTTCTTTACAGGATGAAGGCTTTATTTGATTTGGGCTTAAGGCCCATCCGCCAAAGTTGGGCCCAGAAAGCCCGGCCCACGGGAATAAGGCCCGTGGAAAGAGGGAGGTATAAAAAGGGAGGAGAGAGAGAGAGAAGACGTTGGTTGAAATCAGAATTCACGTCGTCTCTCTCCGCGCGTATTCTCTCTCAAAAGACAAAAGATAAGAACAGCATACGGCTTGTTCTTCCTCCCTTCAAGGCTTCATCGGATCGAATTGCTCGTTTCTCTTCCTCCATCAACGTTTGGTGTTTAATCTGTGGCTAAAAGGTACTTTCGAATCCGTGGTGTGCTTTAGGATCGGTGATGCGTGTTCGTTTTCCCGGGCTTGTCTTCCACATTGATTTAGGGGTTCGATTTAGTGTCGAATCCGTTATTTAGGGGATCAGTCATTCCCAACATTGGTATCAGAGCCCGCTTTCACGTTTTCCCGATCAATTTCATGTTCTTTGATTGAGTTTTTCGCGAAGAAACTTTCGGCCGTACGGAACCGAGCGAAAATCCTGACACCCGAGACTTCTTCGGCCATTTTCATGAGTTTACGAATGTCAAAAACAAATTCTGAAAGCACTGGGAGAAAGGCGACGTCGAGACGAGTCTGGAGATGTCTCGAGCGCGGCCGGGAGACGCCGCACGCGCCTACACGCGCTGCCGGAAGGCGCTGCGCGTGGGCGCGACGTGCCCGGAAGCGCTCGATCGCCAGGCACGTGCGGTACATGCGCCGGTCGGCGAATCGACGCGTGCGCGCGCGGCCCGGCGAACCGCACGCGCCGATCCACGGACCGACGGGTGACGCGTCGGTCAGCATGACGTCACCCAACGGCCGGAACCGGGGCCGACGTCATCGATGACGTCGGCGATGACGTCGATTGGCCGGACGGCGACCCGACCCGCGAGACCCGACACGCGCGGCACGTGCCGGATGACGTGATGTGACGTCATCCCGCGCGCGCACGGCACGCGTGCCGTCGGTTCGCGCGACCGGACCCACGTGACGTCCGGCCATCCCATGTCGGCCGACTCGGCCGTGCGACACGTGCGGCCGTTGACCGTTGACCTCCGTTGACCGCCGACGACCGTTTGACCGTTGACGACCGTTGACCGTTGACCTCGGTTGACCGACGACCGTTGACTTTGACCGTTGACTTTGACCGTTGACTTTGACCGTTGACCCGAAAAAAAAAAAAAAAAAAAAAAAAAGAGAGAGGGAAAAGAATGTGTTTCTTTTTCAATTAAGTCTATATGGATTATAATGTGATCCCTTATTTGTTCTGCATTTGTTGCAGGAACAATGCCTCCCCTGAGGTTGCGCACACCTATTCGCGCGATTCTGATGAACAAAAGGATAAGGCATGTCTAAGTTGATAGGCGAGCGATGATCATCGATGGGAGAGAGGTGACTTAATTGATCATGTCCTTGAAGTCAACGGAAAATTCAACAAGTCGTATGGAATGGTCGTCCTATGTCACGGTCGAGAGATGGTGCGATTTTTCATAAACACTCTTCCACCCGAATGGCAAGATGTGTTGAATCGCATATGGGATGTCAACGGAGTTTTCCTATAAGAAAATTGTGATGGATTTTGTAAATGAATATTATTGTATTGTTTCAAGGGAAAAGATCAAGAAATTGAACAAAAGAGGATCTTTCCCAGTTCGTGTGCTGACTTGGTGTTAGTTGTATTTGCTGATATATGTTAAGTGTGATTTGTGGACATATTATGTAATGATTACTACCTAATTGTGTTAATTGAAAGCATTATTGTTTTTATTGGATGTTCTATTATATATTGCTTTCTGTTATTACTGGTTGCTGTGGGTAATTAGCTGTGGGTAGTTTTAGAAGTTTATATAGCTTCATAGAATTGACTTTGCATAAGACAATTATATTGATGATAGTTTTAAGTTAGGATTTTGGAGGATGATTGGAAACATAGTGACCTTTTGATTCTAAAACCTTACTTGAAATTATTTATTAATATGATGGGTCTATGTAAATAGGGATGCATAAATGATAGGCATTAATAATTCGTGCATATTTGTCTGATTTGTTCGAGATCAATGGCTTCACCACAAAGAGCATAGTTGCCGAGCTGAACAAAGGTGAAAAGCTCAATGGAGACAACTATGAAATTTGGCAAATGAAAATCCAAGTATGTCTTTGGAAGAGCAAGAAGCACTTGAGGCTCTTGTCATGACCATGGTAGAACCCGAAGAGGGAACTACCGCACAAAGACAAAAGAAACAAAGAAGCTTTTTCTTAGCGTGGAAAAGAATGAACTCTCTAGCTCGCATCACGTTGTTGAGCAGCATGGAAAATGACGTCATGCGAGAGTTTCGGCGTTTTGACAATGCTAAAGGAATTGTGGGAGGCATTGGCGGCTAGATATGGTCATACTTCGGTGACTAGGCGAGGCGCTCACTATCGGGTTTGACTCTTATAAGAAGCCTCATGGTCGAGACCATGAAGCAACATCTTAGAAAGATGTCAAACATGATAACTGAGCCGAAAGATGCTGGCCATGTCCTCACGAGATGAGCAGCAAGTGCAAGTGCAAGCGGTGATTCGTTCCTTGCCTCGAGTTGGGAGCATATGAAGGTGCACGACTCATAATGAAAACATCAAAACCTTTGAGGATGCGATGCGTCATCTTGAGCTGGAAGAGGACCGCCCGTTGGCGGCTAAGCGGATGTTGAACTCTATTATGCTTTGGTTCTAGCTCAAATGGAGCTTCGAGCTCCAAGCGCAAGCGCCCTAACCGGTTTGATAAGGGGAAAGGCAAGGAAGAAGCAGTCCTTCGGGGAAGAAACCCAAATTCAACCAACATGGAAGAGGGAAGCGTCCTCGCATGAAAAAGCTTGCAAGGGTGAAATGCTACAACTGTGACAAGAAGGGTCACTATGCTCGCGACTGTCGTGAGCCAAAGAAAGTATGCACCCCTTGTACTTTTCAGAACTTTACTTATGTGTCGAGTTCTGTGTTCCTAACTGAGTCTAATCCTTTGTGGACTGTGGATTTAGGAGCGACAGACCATGTAGCGAAGGATAGAGGATCCTTCGTGGAATTCCGACGAGTACCAAATGGAACTAAGTGGATCTATGTGGGAAACAACTCCAGAGCTGAAGTGAAAGGAATTGGCACATGCCAACTGAATATGCGTGGTGGACACACCTTGTTTCTTCATGATGTATTGTATGCTCCGGAGATTCGTCGGAATTTAGTGTCCGTATTAATGTTGGTTAAATTAGGTTTTAATATGAACTTACGTAGTAGAGGTGTGAATTTGTTTTTGGAGACAAATTACTATGGTTGTGGCTATTTTCTGGATGGTTTTATTGTATTAGATATTGATTATGTTAATGCTAATGTTTGTTATTCCCTTATCACATCTTCTAATACCTATGATAATGATGTGAATGTGTGGCATGCTAGACTTGGTCACATTGGCCAACAACGTATGAATAGACTAGCCAAAGAGGGCTTGTTGGGTAACATTGAAAAAGTCGATTTACCCATATGTAAGCATTGCCTAGAAGGAAAAACAACACGGAAACCATTTGGGAAAGGGAAAAGAGCTGAATTTCCTTTGCATTTAATCCATTCTGATGTCTGTGGTCCAATGAATGTGAGAGGAAGGCATGGGGCTGTTTATTTCATCACCTTTATTGATGATTATACTCGATTCGGATATGTCTATTTGATTTCTCATAAGTCTGAAGCAATAAGTTGTTTCAAAAGGTTTATGAACCTGGTAGAAAATCAATTAGACAAGAAAATAAAAACATTGAGATCCGATCGAGGTCGAGAATATTTATCGATGAGTTCAGAAAATTATGTGATGAAAAAGGAATAGAAAGACAGGTTGTCTATTCCGTATACTCCTCAACAAAATGGTGTTGCGAGAGAGAAGAAACAGAACCCTACTTGGAAATGGTTAGGTCTATGATGGCGCATGCTAACTTACCTATCACCTTTTGGAGTGATGCATTGTTAATCGCTGCCTATATACTTAACCGGTGCCTTCCAAATCGCTTACTTCCACTCCATATGAGTTATGGACAGGTAGAAAACCGGACTTAAGTTTTCTTAAGCCATGAGGTTGTGCTGCCTACACACATGAGTCCTCTCACAAATTTGGGAAATTAGGTCCCAGAGGAAAGAAGAGTATTTTCATAAGATACTCGGAACACTCAAAAGGGTATGTGTTCATAGGTGAGCAAGAAAGTGGAAGTATAACTGAGTTTGAATCACGAGATGTCACATTCTTAGAGGATGAATTTCCTAAGAAGGGAGAAATAGGGGAAGATTGTTCTCTATTTGAAACCTTGGATCAGGATAATGACCTTAGTGGACTTCGTCCAAGTGGGAGTAATATGAGAAGTGATGAATTGAATTCAACTCATTCTCAATTGCAACCACTTGATGAGACGACATCATTACCTAATCCAAGTGGGAGCATAATGGGAAATGATGTGCAAAGTGTACAATCTCCCATTAGGCGAACAAGTCGCCAAAGTATTCCCCGTCGACGTTTTGGCATTGAAGGGGAAACTTTTATGGTTGCTCCACAAGATGAGGATGAGCCAAGAAATATTAATGAGGCTCTGAATTGCCCTAGTAAGGAAAAATGGATCAATGCAATGGAAGAGGAAATTGAGTCAATGAAATCAAACCAAGTCTGGGGAACTGGTTGATCTCGCAAAAGGACGCAGAGCTATTGGGAACAAATGGGTTCTCAAAATAAAGCGAAAGGCTGATGGCTCGATTGAAAGGCATAAGGCTCGCCTTGTGGCGAAGGGGGTATAATCAACAGGAAGGAATTGATTATGAAGATACATTTTCTCCTGTAGTGAGATTTACCTCGATTCGCATTATTCTGGCAATAGTGGCTAGTCTGGATCTTGAGTTACATCAAATGGATGTAAAGACTGCTTTCCTCAATGGACAATTAGAGGAAGAAATATATATGGAACAACCTGTTGGTTTCATAGTGAAAGGCCAAGAAGAAAAAGTATGCCGACTTTTGAGGTCGATATATGGTCTTAAGCAGTCATCAAGACAATGGTATGTACGCTTTCATAATGCCATAATGGCATATGATTTTACGATGATTGAAGAGGATCATTGTGTATATATCAAAAGATCCAAGGATCAATTTGTGATCATATCATTATATGTTGATGATATACTAATTGCTGGAAGCAATATGGAGTTTGTTAAGACTGTCAAGAGTTGGTTGTCTTCCAACTTTGAGATGAAGGATATGGGTGAGGCTGCATACATTCTTGGAGTTAAGATTTCAAGAGATCGTTCGAAGAGATCGTTGTCTCTTTCGCAAGAAACTTATACAAACAAAGTTTTAGAACGGTTTCGTATGCAAGATTGCAAACCCATAGACACTCCTATTGCAAAAGGTGAAGGATTGAGCCATAGCTCGTGTCCAAGGACTCCACAAGAGAAGGAACAAATGAAACATGTTCCTTATGCAAGTGTTGTTGGGAGCTTGATGTACGCTATGATGTGTACAAGACCCGACATATGTTTTGCAGTTGGAATGGTGAGTAGATACCAATCCAATCCAGGTCCAACACATTGGAAAGTTGTCAAAAGAATACTGAGGTATCTGAAAGGAACTGCTGATTACAAGTTGAATTACCAAGGAAAGGATCTGCGACTTGAAGGCTATTCAGATGCTGATTGGGGAGGAGATTTAGATGAAAGGAAATCTACCTCAGGATTTGCTTTCTTACTAAGCAATGGCGCAATATCATGGAGTAGTAAGAAGCAAACCTGCATAGCCTTATCCACGATGGAAGCTGAGTTCGTGGCATTATCAGCAGCAGTACAAGAAGCAGTTTGGCTTAAGAGATTCTTGGATCATTTAGGTGTTATTGAGAAAGCTGCAAATCCATTGTTGGTTAACTGTGATAGCCAAGCAGCTATAGCGTACACCAAAGATCCAAAGTATCATGGCAAGACCAAACATATAGATACCAAGTATAACTTTGTAAAAGATATGATTGCACGAAAGGATATGAACTTACAGTACATATCTACGCATAGAATGATAGCAGATCCTATGACAAAGCCAATACCTAGAGATGTGTTTTGTGGTCATGTAAAATCTCTAGGATTGCGTAGAGTCTGATGTACTTAATTGTAATTTCCCTGAGTTGTTCACATTTATGAAATTTTGTTTTTCATTGATTAATGCCTATGAATCTTTGTATGATCTTTATGCATCTTAATGCTCGGTGCATTATTTTAAGTTGAGAAGTATGTCGGACAGATATAAGATTAGCCCACTCACACGGGTAATCGCATCTATTTACTTGTGTGATAAATAGAGATGAGACTGTTTTTAAGCTTATTATCTAGGTGATAATCGAGAGCTCAAGCTTAAAACACGTATGTCGCCTTAACTAAGTGTTAAGATGAGGACATAATACTTACTATGTCCGAAAGTAAAATAACCCACATATTTTACTTTATCTGTCTAAAATGCCGATGTGAGTTCTATGAATTTTGTGATTGAGTAGATACTTGAACTCAAGTTAGACATTAGGTATGTCTAAACTATCATCTGTACGGTATTGAAAAGTGTAGACATACGCTCCATGGGAAAGGAGTTAATACCGTAATACGTATTTCATACTACGTATGCATAAGACGACCAATAAGAGTGGCAAAAAGTTTGATCTCAACTTTTATGACGTGTGAGACTCTTGAGGAAAAGAGTTCCTCAATTTTTGTCCCCTCATGACTCTTACTTATTCTCAAGATTTCTATTTAGTGTTTGCTATCTTAGGATGTTGCCAATGGTCATGTGTTTGATTCGATCTAATGGGACATTTCTAGAAAAGCAAGCTGAACTGAAATTGAGAGTTTGAAGGAAAGAAGAAGATCGATTTTGGAGAATCACATTATAGTTTTGTATTCACTGGTCGACCAATTATAACTGTCTTTGTGATAATTATAATTGTGAATACAATATATATCATTGTTTAAAAGAGATTAAGAGAGATATAAATGTGATCGATCGATCTAGGGTACTGCATACTAAATCTACTCGGAGTATGATGCCCATTAATGAGCTGCTATATATTCCTAACGATGTATAGCAACGAGCTCTCAAAGTATCTTTGGTCGCACGGATTATTCACCGGTATGAATGTTGAAGAGAGGTAAAGAGAATATTGTTCGGCCCACCATGTTAAGAGAGTCTATGATGGATTATTCTCGATGGGCCCGAGTAGGGCTGTCCGCCCATGTTGGTTTTGGACCACCATGTGCGAGTGGGAGATGAAGGCTTTATTTGATTTGGGCTTAAGGCCCATCCGCTAAAGTTGGGCCCAGAAAGCCCGGCCCACGGGAATAAGGCCCGTGGAAAGAGGGAGGTATAAAAAGGGAGGAGAGAGAGAGAGAGAAGACGTTGGTTGAAATCAGAATTCACGTCGTCTCTCTCCCGCGTGTATTCTCTCTCAAAAGACAAAAGATAAGAACAGTAAGCATACGGCTTGTTCTTCCTCCCTTCAAGGCTTCATCGGATCGAATTGCTCGCATTTCTCTTCCTCCATCAACGTTTGGTGTTTAATCTGTGGCTAAAAGGTACGCTCGAAACCGTGGTGTGCTTTAGGATCGGTGATGCGTGTTCGTTTTCCCGGGCTTCGTCTTCCGCATTGATTTAGGGGTTCGATTTAGTGTCGAATCCGTTATTTAGGGGATCAGTCATTCCCAACACAGGATATAATGTTGCGAAAAATGGCGGTTCCACTAGTTCTTAGGCATAGTAATTGATGATTATGGTTCAGATAGTTTGATTTGGACAAAGGAGCAGAGCCCGATCTGAAAACGTTTCTTCATAACCAAGCTGGGAATATCACCTAGCTATATCCATCAGCAAATAATTGTGCAATAATCGATAGAGTTGTCTTGTAATGCCTATGAGTACCTCATATACTCTTCATTACAAAACATACAGGAATTAGACAATTTTCTCTTTTGCTATGCTTTACCATCATTTTTGACTGATCTAGTGGCTTTGCAGAGATGGAACCAACTGTGAAAGTAGTCTCCTAGGGTCCATCAGGGTAGTTGCAGAGTGATGAACTATAAAATGTAGAGTCTCTCTCTCTCTCTCTCTCCTTTTTGATTTGTTCTGTTTGCAGCAATTTCTTCTGTTGAATGAAGTAGCTGTAACGGTTTGAGAATGTTCTAAGTTGTTGTATTGTCATGGCAGTATGTACTGACGACTAGTGTCTACCCCAGAGAAGCAAAGATTCTGAAGGAGCTCAGAGATGCCATTGCAAACCATCCACAGCAATTCTATTCCATACTCATTACTCAAAATGATTCCGCATTGACTTAAGAGTGTATGAACATGTTCATTACTCACTTTCGGAGACGCGCATTCATGTCAAGACGATGATAAATTGAGTAAATATGGCATAACCATAGAATTCAATGACCGAAAACTGCTGTCCATATACTTAAAACCAGAGAGTATCTTTAAGTTTGTGTGTTCAGTGTTGGTGGGAATCTTACTGAACAGGTCCTACTTTGCGACTGCGCCAGCGGGGGTCAGTTCGTCGCGCTGCTCCTGAAGCTATTGAACACGAAGAAGACTATAGAGGTCGGCATCTTCACCGGATACTCTCTCCTCCTGATGGCTCTCTCGATCCCGCAAGATGGCAAGGTCTGCCGTCTCTCTCGCTTGACAATAGGAAAAAAATTGGAAGTCTATTTGTCAAGCTATAATTAATCAGCACATTACTCAAATGTTTCCACTGCAGATCATAACGATCGATGTAGAACGAGAAGCATACAAGATCGGATTGCCATTTATCAAGAAGGCCGATGTTGAACACAAGATCGACTTCGTCAAATCGGAAGCTTTGCTCATCCTGGATAAATTACTGGAAAGCGTGAGTGGAACTTTTCTAGTAAAGTAATCCTCATTTGCACTTGTGCAATAAAGTGATACATTCTGCGCTTGGTAGGCTCTCGACAATCTCATCCGGCTGATCTTTTTCGTGTCAGCAAGAAAATGAAAACCATGGAATACCGTAGGATTGCGTGAAGACATAGACTAGAAGAAAAAAAAAACACAAAAAACTTATTGGAGATTCTAGGTTCCAGGTTTCACCGACTTAGAACTTGAAATTTACCCGTCAAAATAAGTTCTCTAATTTTTGAAACCTAAAATGTACTATGCATACCTTGAAACCTGGAACCTGACAGGTTCCCACTGGCTGGTTCTTAAGTTCTAGGTTGCTCACCCCGAGTGTTGATGACTAGTGTGTACCCCAGAGAAGCAAAGATTCCAATGGTGCTCAGAGATGCTATTGCAAACCATCCACAGTAAATCTTATTCAACATTCTTTGCTTGTGCCACATGCACTCTGTGTGATCTCCTCATACTATGATCACATGGGGTTCATAGAAATCAAATGAGATAAGACTCTTAACAAATACTATGGGTGGGGTAGAAAAATTGTAAATAGGTTTTGGGGCCACCAAAATCGAACTTAAGCAAAGTATATCAGAAGTTGTTTTTGACTTGAGTTTTCTTGTTCTAGAGACCATACAATTTCAGCATATAGTCTTTTTCATTGCAGTTCCTTGCAATTTCTCAGCAGTCTTTTGTGTCATTAAATGAAATAAGTAAAATGGGGTTTATGAATAGATTAATGGATGATTCGAAAGAACAACAGATGTTTAATTACTCAACAACTACAATGTCCTCGAAGCAATTATAACCAATTTCAGAAACATAAAGGGTCACCTAAGATAATTGGGAGTTAACCTTTGGGTGGGACTGGAGAATATTATATGGTCCATGAGAAAATTTTTGATCTTATTCATCCGGAATTGTGGCTCTTATTGAACTGGACATTTTTTAATGTATGTGTTTGGATAATCTCATTTATCTATAACACTCATTTCTCATCTAGTTCTTAGGCCATGCTTCTTATTATAACTACAACGAATAGCATGCAAATAGAGACAACAAAGAAAAATGGAAATTTATTTTCGATAAGGAACTACGATGGGAGAATTGCATATGGAGACATAATAAATGCAACAAAAGATGATGACATCAAAATTGCATAGTGAGTGGATGTTACAATAGTGTTTATAGAGCGTGATTTTTCAATGAGAAAATCGTGGCATTGGAGAAACTTCATCATGTTGAAGCAAGGACCCATCTTTTTTACAAGAGCTTTCTAAACAAAGTGAAACAATTGACGAAAGTGCAATTTAGAAGCATAAAGAAGCTCCATGGTTTCCGCTTACACATGTGCCGTGTATTTAGGGTTTATGATTACTTGATTGAAGGGGGAGTCTAATTTGTGTTTTGAAAAATTATTCCAATAGGGTCACACTATCGTCTGGGATGCGCAACCTGCTTTGGTATTATTTCCACACCATGTGATTGGAATGACTAGGATCTCTCTTTCTAAGTTGAAGGCTTGTTAGTCAAAACAAGAGAGGCTTAAAAAATTGGTCCACCACCTTTCCCTTACGATGGGTTAGAGATTTTGAGGGCCAAAAATCACCATGAAAGTGTTGTAAAGACCATGACTTTCCATGAACCGTTGATTACGTATTGATCCAGAAGTCAACACACATGAAATCCCAAAAGACTTTTGACTTCTTGACAGATGTTTGCAAGTTCTGTCCATGTTGCAAGCTTGTTTAAATCCTTTTCTTTTGGCAGGTATGCTAGTTTAAATTGTAAATGGATCATAAAACTCTTTAATTTAGAGATTGCATAAATAGAATATTTTCCTTGCCAAAAAATTTGTACGATGACTCTAAAAAGCTTATCACCTAAATTACACCGGTTATTTTCCTTACTTGAAAATCCGTTGTGGCATATTATCTATCGCGGCTTATCAAAAGGTGTTATTGAGAGATTACTTCTTGTGGGCAAAATTTGTTAATTCCTTTATGATATTGAGAAATTATTTTGTGAAGAATTTGTGAGGGGTAAACACTATAAGAGTTGTTGGACATAACCGGGACTGAGAAATACCGAAGTGTTTGAGTGACTTTAGAATGGTTATAATGTCTATTTTATCGATTGATCTATAGTAAAATATTGTCACGCTCTCCTCGCGGACGTAGGTCATCCCAATTGAGTCACGTAAATTTGATGTCCAATCTATAACTTTGCACTGTCTATTTCTCTGTTTGATTACTTATTTCCATGACACTAAGCTTGCTTTCCCCAATCTCATAGTAGAAAACGATGGATTGTCGATGGAGTTGAAGCGGAAAAAGTTGAGATATACCAAGCGGATTGAGTGATCAATCAACAATTCTCCACATTCCGGGACAAGAACATATGAGTCATATTGAGTGGGACATCCACCACTGTGCGATGACCTTACCCCATTGTGATGGCGGATGAGCACTAGAAATTCACAAAATCAGACTCAGCGTTAATTTCACGAAACATCTGTTCCAATTCGTCTAGTTCACACGAAATTTCTGTGCTCGGTGCTATCTCCTTGTCTCGCTCCTCAAAACTAAATTTCTGCGTCCGCCAAATGAAGTCAAAAAAGGCATCCACTTTTGTCTGTGGCCTTGCGTCTCCTGCGGTGCGGTGATGTGGGCCGTGTTGATCCGACGACTTCTCCAACTCCGACCCTTGAGTGAGCGCGTGCACGACGAAGACCTCCAACTGTTGAACGCGTGCCTGTTTTTACACGCACTAGGCTAGGCTGCATCAAAATCCAAAGTGGAAATCATCAATTCCCATCTTCTATTGTGGAGTTTTAAGCGACCTGCTAATTAAATTTGCCGTCTCTCTGCAATGGGATCTCGAGCTACCGGACCGGTTTGATCTAACATAACCATGTTCTAGTCGCGCCGTGACACTTGGCTCTCTCGAGTAAGCCAATCAACACTTGCGGTGGTGACAAATTCATTGATGTTTGTTGGGTTGTCGGAGAATTGGGAACCGGAAATCGAAATGAAGAGAGCTAATTCGGTATCATTGTCTTCTCCCTACTTCATGGGAATTCGAATTGAATAGAAAGAGCGTGCAGCATACTGTCTTTATAAATTTCTGAGCACATCGCATGGGCATGCTTTGGAAGAGATCAGGAACCTTCTTCAGATTAAAGTAATCAAGTGAATCGAGGTCTAATGCCATGAATGAGGAGCAAATTAAGGACGAAAGTTGGGGTGTCAATCTGTGTCGACGGCTAGAGTTCATGTGGTGTCATGTTAAGGGGATACTCTTAAATTGATTGGCCGGAATATGGTCCATGTAATCAATAGGTAATCCGGCCCCAACCCACATGACTCTGTTAAATTAAATAGGTCAAGCTAGGCTAGTCCAATCCAAACGTCACATGAAGAATCCGAATAACTCTTTTAAGCTAAAATCTAGTTCATGTGGATTTTACTCAAGAAAATTGATGTGCTTATACAGTTATTCACCCGAGACCTACTAATTTTATTAAAATTCGAAATTTTAATATATAATAATAGTGATTTATTCCGATTGTATGTAATATCATCAATAATAATACAGAATTGGGGGGAAAAATTAAGCTTAAACTCCTTGACTAGCCCCATTCCTCCATCTTTGGTCAATTTAACAAGCTCTAGTGTTCTTGAGTCCAATCCCGCCTCTTGGCTTGCATTGCACCATCCCATTGGAAATAGGAGATTTAACTAATTTCCTTTGTCTAGATTTGAGCTCGAACGACTTCAATGGATAATTTGTGTTAAATTTAAATAGTTTAATAAAGTTTGGTAAGGCAAACCTTTCCTTTATGATGGGTTACAAGTTTTTGAGGGTCAAACATCACCAATAGAAATGTCGAGTAGAAAGTTTGGTAAGACAGACCTTTCCCTTACGATGGGTTAGAATTTTTTGAGGGCCAAGCTTCGCCAATAGAAGTGTCGTGTAGACCATGACTTCCCATTAACCATCGGCCACGCACTAAGCCAAAAGTCAACACGTATGAAGACGAACAGGAGGCTAAAACAGGGAACTCTTTCTCCATCGAGAAAATGGCTTTGCTTTGGAGAAACAGAGCTCTTTCAGCGAGAGAGAGAGAGAAGTTTCCCCAATTTTAAATGAAGCGTTATTGTGCTGCTCATTTTGCCTAGTTAGACGAAGAATATTTCACATTAGACGTCAATATCTCTTATAAAAAAAACATGTCAGAGCCAAAGTTTAATTTAAAATGCCACGTAGGATGAATTATCGGAATTTATCGTCAGAGACACTTAAGTGATTGTTTTTCCATTAATACAATACTCAACTAATCGCTTAAAATTTTTTGATATTAAAGTGAGCGCCGCATGAAAATTGTGATATTTTTAATTTTTTTTTCAAATTAAAGTAACGTGTGGTTCACAACCATATTCAAAAACAAAAAGTGCTACATGTGAGACTGAGGTTATCTAAAAAGTTAAAAAAATTAGTGGGATCTCATGAGCATGGTTCACGGAATGCAAAGTGTGAATTAGATCTGCACTAAAACCACGGGCCCCATTGTCTGATGACCACATCATAATGTTGTCTTGTGTGGTTAGACTTTGGGAGACTTCCAAGTCTTTATGTTGAATTGCTCTCCACTCAAGTTATTTTCTTATGGATCGCTCTTCTTTCATATATCACGGCAAACTCAGGCTCTCCACTTCCCAACCAAAAAGAAGAGGACCTCTCTCTCTCTCTCTCTCTCTCTCAAAAGCATGAATCTTGTAAGCAAACCCATCGGCTTACATGTTTGCCAGTTGATGACTGCAGCTATATGGATCGTTATTGCGCTGGCTCTCTCCCACAACTTCCTTGCCCTTGCCACCAAAACAGAGGCAGATGCTCTTCGTCACAGTGGGTGGTGGCCTTCCTACATTACAAGCAACACTTCTGTGTCGCATTGCATGTGGTGTGGCATTTCATGCGACGATTCTGGAAGCGTCGTTGAAATAAGCGCATCACGACAAGACTACAACAACTACTGCTACTACTACGACTATTGGTCCTCACTTAATTTGAGTAGCATGAATTACTCTATGCTCCCGAATCTCACATCTCTTACGCTATCTGGTTATTATCTCACCGATATCATTCCCCTTCAAATATGTGCACTCCAAAAGCTCAGATACCTCAACTTGTCCACCAATGAACTAACCGGTGAGTTGCCTCTTTGTCTCCAAAATCTAACCATGTTAGAAGTTATTGACATTCATGATAATCAAATTGACAGTCTAATCCCTCATGAATTGGGAAATTTGAAGAGGTTGATCTCCCTAGATCTCAGTTTCAATTTGCTAAATGGCATGATCCCTATGACTCTAGCGAAATTGAAGAACTTAGCACAACTCTCTTTGCAATATAACTACTTCAATGGATCCATTCCTTCGGAAATAGAGAACTTGACGAACCTGGCATATCTAAGTATGGTAGGGAACTCCTTCAGTGGATCTATCCCATTAGAAATAGGGAACTTGACAAACTTGGCATATCTAAGTGTGGCAAGGAACTCCTTCAGTGGATCTATCCCATTAGAAATAGGGAACTTGACAAACTTGGCATATCTAAGTGTGGCAAGGAACTCCTTCAGTGGATCTATCCCATTAGAAATAGGGAACTTGACAAACTTGGCATATCTAAGTGTGGCAAGGAACTCCTTCAGTGGATCTATCCCATTAGAAATAGGGAACTTGACAAACTTGGCATATCTAAGTGTGGCAAGGAACTCCTTCAGTGGATCTATCCCATCGAAAATAGGGAACTTGACGAACTTGGCATATCTAAGTATGGTAGGGAACTCCTTTAGTGGATCTATCCCATTGGAAATAGGGAACTTGACGAACTTGGCATATCTAAGTATGGTAGGGAACTCCTGTAGTGGATCTATCCCATCGGAAATAGGTAAATTGAAGAGCTTGATTATGTTGGTGCTGAGCTTAAATTCCTTCACTGGCCCCATTCCATTGGAAATAGGAGATTTGAAGAATCTCACTTATCTGGATTTGAGCTTCAACAACTTCTCGGGAAATATCCCTCATGAACTTGAGAGTTTGGTCATGTTAAGCCGTCTCAATCTTGCAAACAATTCTCTTCATGGTTCAATTCCCAAATTCCAAAAGCTTTTCAACTTGGAGTCCATCGACTTATCATGCAATCATCTTACGGGAAAAATTCCACCAAATCTATTCAATGTTTCTTATGCATCTTTCGAAGGCAATAAAGGTTTGGAATATACTGCCATGTGGGCACTTGTAACTGCCTTTCGTTACAGTGGGTGGTGGCCTAACCTCCTTACAAGCAACATCTCCTTAGCATATTGCATGTGGCCTAGCATTTCATGCGACGACTCCGGAAACATTGTCAAAATAAATGCAATATCCAACCATGAGGGCACATTTGATTGTAGCCACATTGATTTCTCTTTATTGTCGAATCTGACCTTATTCTCGAATCTGACCTTTCTTGGGCTGCATGATTGTAATTTCTCTAATTTCTTTCCCCTTGAAATATGTGCCCTCCCAAAGCTCAAGCACCTCAACTTGTCCCGCACTTGGCTAATTGGTGAGCTCCCTCTTTGTCTCCAAAACCTCACCACGTTAGAAGTAATTGACATTCATGGTAACAGAATCGGAGGTCCTATCCCTCCTGAACTAGGAAATCTAAAGAGTCTAATCTACCTGGATCTGAGTAATAATGCACTTGGGGGGACAATCCCAACGACTCTTGGTCACATAGATAACATCAACTTGTCGTATAATTATCTTGCGGGAAAAATTCCAGATAACTTGGCCCACGTTCCTTATGGAGCTTTCATAGGCAATGAAGGTTTGGAAAAGACTTATGGTCCTAGAAGAATGACTGGGGTTGTACTTATGACAATACTTACACCACCAATGGCTATATCATTCATTTTCTATTTGGTTTTGAGGCATTTGATCGTGTTTCAACGTAGAATGAAGAGCACTCAATCAGAGATAACAGAGAAAAATGGAGATTTCTTGTCAATATGGAATTATGATGGGAGAATTGCATATGAAGACATAATCAATGCAACAGAAGACTTTAACATCAAATATTGCATTGGAACTGGTGGATACGGTAGTGTCTATAGAGCGGAATTGCCTAATGGGAAAATTGTGGCATTGAAGAAACTTCACCATCATGAAGCAAATGACCCATCTTTCGACAAGAGCTTCCGAAATGAAGTGAAGCACTTGACTGAAGTACGGCATAGAAGCATAATTAAGCTCCATGGGTTTTGCTTACACAAGCAATGCATGTTCTTGGTTTATGAGTACATGGAAAGGGGGAGTCTATTTTGTGCTCTGAGAGAGGACGTTGAAGCAGTGGAACTAGACTGGTCTAAAAGACTTGTCATTGTATGGGATATGGCACATGCCTTGTCTTACTTGCACCACGATTGCGCTCAGCCAATCGTTCATCGAGACATATCTAGCAACAACATTTTGCTGGACAACAATATGCAGGCATTTCTATCAGATTTCGGCACAGCAAGACTCCTAGAACCTAACTTCTCATCTAATCTCACTGCAAATATTGCAGGCACCCGTGGATATATAGCACCAGGTAAGCAACAATTGTCCATATTTTTGTTGGAATGTTATTACCGGAGGCACTTAGCTAGATCAATATACTTAACACACCCCATGTGGTAATAACATGTTGACGCTTCAGCATACTTACATATTTATCATTTGATAATGCACTAACTAAGATTGTGAACTTTGTTTTGAGCCTCATATAATCTATGACCTTTTGTTTTTTTTTTTTTTTTTTTTAAGAGCTTGCTTACACTTTGGTCATCAATGAGAAATGTGACGTATATAGCTTCGGGGTTGTAGCAATGGAAATAATAATGGGTGAGCATCCGGGTGAGATCATCTTAATGCTGTCCACTCTCTTCAAAGAAGATATTATGCTACATCAAATATTGGATCCGCGCTTGCCAATCCCAAGAGAGAATTCTATCACAAGAAATATCATTCTGGTAGTTTCTCTAGCACTTGCTTGCTTAAATAGCAATCCAAAGTTGCGACCCACTATGAAACAAGTTTCGGAAGCTTTTCTAGCTCCAAAACTAGCGTTGGCGAAGTCCTTCAATTCTATCTCACTTGCCCAGCTCCAAGGAAATAATCGAGGACTATGGTGGGAAGGTGGATCAACAGAAAATTCTTCGAGCCCACAAGAAGAGTAGGGATCATGAAGTACTTGTCCCAAAACAAGCAAATAAGTTTCACTGAGTGAAGAGTCGGTTGATGAAATGACGCTACAAATTGGCAAACATGGTTGAGATCATGAAGTATGCGGCCCTTGCAATTTTAAGCCACGTTAAATTTTTTTTATACTAGCTAGGCTAAAATTTTCCTAGGTAATAATTACCAAGTAGTGAGAAGCATTTATCAGATGGTCGTTTATTTTTCTGTCCTTTTAGTAAGATCGAAACGTGTGATGAGTGATAATGTGTTGTTGTTACCATGAATGCATGGCTTCTTAAGGAAATTCGCTACGTATTTGGAGGATCGTTGATCGTTTCTCTTTAGTTGAAGACGGCAAATTTCGAAATTGATGTTTCCTTCACATTAGCTAAAGATCAGACATCACAGAAACAACAGATGACCAAGACTTCTCATGATTGCGTAGACGACCCATGTACATGAAAATGAAACTCAATTACCTTAGAGACTCTGGAATTGGGTACCCGACCAAGACCTTGACTTCTTGAACGTGTCCTCATTTGACAGATAACCTCTTTAAATTCTAATAAAATCACCATTAATTAGCCATGAAATTTACGACGAAGGGGCTACCGGCCACTCCACAATTATCACGCTACAGAAATTCAGCTTCTCTGATTATTGGCAATGTATACCTTTCCATTGCAGCAGAAACAAATAATCTATTGTAAATTTTATTCCTGGAAACTTATTTTTTTTGGTCGGATTCCTGGAAATTAATTTATGTCTACATAAATGTCATTGCAAAATATTCTAGTATTGTCCTTAATGAGTGCAGCTTAGATTTGTAATTAACAAGATGTCGCTCATTTTTCTGGCAATGAGAAGTTTTCTTACACTTTTCACTTGTCTTGCTTTCCAAATTGCAATAGTTGTGGATTGCATAGGAAATACACCCCTATGTACATAACAGTGACAAAGATTTTCAAACTATTGCCAAATCCAGGTATATTATACATTATAAATGATAAGAATGAAGACTTTCGTATTTCTTGTCCAAAAGAGGACAATTTATATGAAACAGGATACATAACTTTGGCTAGCCATCAGTTTTTGTTTACTTACCAACTCTTTTCAAATTCTACTAATTTAGAAAAGATCCGTCTCTTTTCTTAGTACGGAATAGTAGAATTGTGTAGCATTGTGATTCTGCGAGGATGTAAAATGTAGAGAAATAATCTTTGACACACGTCAAACTTTCTCCATACTATGCTATAGGAGTGTCTTTCCACTAAGATTAAAATGCATGATCAATAAGCAATGAATGAAGAAATAATGAGGCCCACACTAAACCCTATTCAAAACACGATTACCCATACAAATATTCTATAATGTGAATGGTTCGATTAATGATATGTATAGCTCATAATTTTTACGGCCAAACATCACAAAAAAGTCCATAAAGACTATGACTTCGCACGCGAACCTATGTAACACGTTGCGGTCCAGAAAATCAACATATGAAACCCCTACATGTGGAGAAAATATTAGGTGGTTTCAGATATTGGGGAAAACCCGGGGACACAGTTTACCCGGGGACTCAATTCACCACAAACTAAACTCAATCCAGAATCAATTTTTCACTGGAAATTAAATCAACCGAAATTCTCTTAACCCTCAACAACAACCAGCATTATATAATCTCACAATACGCAAATATAATGCCAAAATAATAAGTAGACAAAGCAAATAACGACAGCAAAGATTTACATGGAAAACCCAGTGCGAGAAAAACCACGGACTGCCAAAAAAATATCCACTAATCACTAGGATTAGCAGGATACACAAAGTATTCTTCTTTAGTCATACACTAGAGACTCAACATCAACATTATAATCATATTTTCTCATCACATAGGTGGATAGATAAATTCAAAGCAAGAAAACTCTAACCACGATTAAAGAATTTGGAGGAGGTTCTCAATTAACGAAACCAATCAACTCATAGCTCTCGGTCTTATGAACAACATACTCAAATTTGAGCCAATTCCGTCAACATTTGGCTTTCGAATAACGGCCACAAAGATTTGGCCCTTTTTTCGTACTCTTCTCCACAAATGCCTTCGGGAGCTCTCTGTTTTCTCGCCCTCTTTCTCCTCTCCCTTCGCCTTTTTTAGGCACACTTTTTCTTCTCTCTCCTCACTTCCTGACAGACGCACGAAGCTTTCTCTTTCTTTTCACATGCTTTTTGACTTTTCTTCTCTTCTATTTATTTCTTTCTTGTTTTTTTCAATGTTAGTTAGGCCCCACAAATGAGATGGACCAGCCAATAAATCTCCCCCTTTGCCTCATGTGAGAAGATCCATCATATCTGCTTTTCTTCTACGAGAATCAAGTTTCACCATGAGCAATGCTTTAGTTATCATATTGGATCCATTATGGTCAGTGTGGATTTTCTTAAGTATAAAGAGCTTCTCTTCTAATTTCTCTCGGATCCAATGATACTTCACAACAACACATTTTGATCTTAAATGCAATATCAGATTTTTGCTAAGATAGATAGCACTCATGCTATCGCAATATAGAACATACTTTTACTGCTTCAAGCCCAACTCTTGTAGGAATTTTTACATCCACAAGAGTTCCTTGCCTATCGGTAATAGCGACATGCTCCGCTTTAGTTGTAGAGAAAAGAAGCTGTGAGGGAATGCGCTCTGACTGATATCATTCAGGCAATTCCCTCATAGCTTCCTACAAGGGGCAAAAGTGATCAATTGCCACGAAATGTGGCACCCCTCGACGGCCCCCAAATCCGTTAGGGTCACCACAGGTACTTATCACTTATCATACTACATACCAGTCCTTGAGGCTTTTTAATTAAAGTGGAATCATAGTTCATAGGGGTTGATCAATAAAATTCTTCTCTCATGTTATTTTTTTTTTTGTAAAGGTCCCAGCGCAGCTCATCTACGAGTCTCACCATCCCTCACTCCAATAACAATAATGCAATGCACACCAACTACGCATCAAAAGAAAAGACAAAGACGAGTCACTTTTATTTACATTTTCATGATGGACATCTTGGGTTGGTACAACAAAAGGCCAAGATTTTTAACTATACTTGGCTATAACTCAAAAGAGAACTCAACCCTATATCAAACATGTACACATCTCCATCAACAAGCGTTAGCTATTCCCCAAAAAGTGTCAGCTCCCACCAGTCATACGTGCCATCACACCCAACCCGGTGCATCGGGCGACAATGGCGGTAGCATCCCTAGCATCACCCCATTGCGTCGAACGTGAACAGACAAAAACTCTTGGATAACAGGGCCATCAGCAAAACCCACGTCGTACATCACCAAGACACGGACTCGGACATACACTAGACCAGGTACACTAATACATGAATACTCTGTGCACTCCACCTCAACATCAGTAGGTATGCCATAGAAGGTACCACGCACAACTGGTGAAAGAGGTATCTTTCTAATCTTAAATGTTAATCCCCAAAATGGGTGAGTACAACCACTCAGCAGATCCACCAAACTACACAATGCGTCAAACAGAACAATCAAGGTATCATGAACAAAACACATATCATTCATGCATTCAAGCATACCTTACCTAACAGCCATGCATATATCACCATACAACATGCATAAATCACCATGCACTTGTACTTATCTCATCAAGCAGCCATGCATTTATCATTATGCAACGTGCATATACCACCATGCACTCATCATTAAGCAGCCATGCATATATCACCATGCTATATACACACATCCATGCACATGATTCAATTCTCGATCTTTATCTTTCAATTAGATCACATCATTTTTCCTTTCTAGGGACCAATGTTTGCATCCCACAATTTATCGCTCCATCCAACCTAGCATCACGAGGAGCCTCCGGCACACACCTCCGGGCATCCGGCACACACACTCCGAGCATCTCGTACCCCAACTAGCATCACAAGGAATCCCCCCGGAACACACCTCCAGGGCTTCCAGCACACACACTCCGGGCATCCCAACACTCCCGAGGCATTCGACACACACACTCTGGGCATCCGGCACCCACACTCTAAGCATCCTAACACTCCCGGGGCATCGTCGGCTCACACCTCCGACGGTCTCGTTATTATCTCAATTTATATTCACACATGTATCTCAATTTCAACATAGCATTTGATGCAACAATATCAAGGGTCTCAACCAGATTTTGATGTCATATAACATGCCATATGTCACCACATATGCAGCATAATCAACCACTCAAGACATTATATCACATGGAGCAATTTCTTTAATTTTTTAAAATACAGCAAAATTTCGGATTAAAACAGATTGCACTCCTTTGGTCATAATTCTTGAAAAATTAGTAAACAGCCTTAATAGATTCTAAAAATTTGACATGTTATATACAAGATCTAGAGGAAAATATTCCGTGAAGGACACCATATCAAAATAACATCATACAATTCGGTACAGTCCACGCATCACAGTCTTTATAATTTCGGAATATTGCCATACACAGTTTCAGTCACAAATTCGGTAAAAATCATAAATCAGCTCCAAAAATTCTGAAATTTTTATATGTTATAGAAAAGGTCTAGAATAAAATATTTCATGAAGAACTCGAAACCCAATTCGTGATAAATTAAAAACCACAGCAACCATAACCGTCCATAATCCTCGACACCGAATTCCAGTTCTAACTGTTTCGGATAAAGATTTTTTCACCAACTTAAACTCATCCATTTCCTCTAAAATTTTATTATGTTACTCCTTAACATGTCATCTTCAACTTTCATTCAGAACACGAGATCAAATTTCAACCATATAATTTTATAAAATTCACAAAATCACACTAGGTCAGCATTACGATTTCCAGATCTAACTTCTTCAATGAAAAATAGTTTCACCGGTCTATACTTGTTCATTTCTTCTGAAATTTTGATATGTTACTCTCCAAGAAGTTCTCTACAACTTTCATCAAGAATTATAAGTCAAATTATCACTATAACATCGCATGCAACTCACGAAATCATCAAAGGTCGGACTGCCTTTCTAGAAAACAGAATGCAAGGCTACCATATTATTCCCTAGAGCTTCGAATTTCTTCACTTCTACCACAACCAAAGTTTATCATCCCTTACAACACATATCACAGCAAGCAAAGGATAGGTTTATGGACTCTACTTGCCTCTAATCTGAGCACAACACAGCAAGCCAAGACGGCGGGGCAAGGCGGGACTCAGCGGCTCGACGGCGGCGACAAACAGCGGTGAACGGCCTCCCTCTTCATCTTCTTCTCTCACTTGCTCGCTCTCTCGCTCTCTCCCTCTCTCTCGGACGGTCTCTCTCTCTCTCTCTCTCTCTCTCTCTCTCTCGCGACGCCCCCTTCTTCTTTTCTTCCCCCTCACAAAACATGTAATCATCACAAAACATGCAAGATGACACTTGGATAATCCCCCTTGCCACTTGGTAATTGCCATGCGAGGGTGGGCTGGTTGGGCTGGTCTCTCCCCTTCGGTTAACAGCCCAATGGGCTTCATGGGTCGGGCCTTTTGGCCCACTTTAGGCCCAACACTTTGGGCCTAAAGTCCAAACTTAAATGGCCCAATTTTTTTCTTAAATAAGTCCATGTTTACTTTTAATAATTCACCTTAATCCCCACTTATATAAATACCAAATTACAATTTCATATGGCCATAAAACTTGTAACATTAAACAATAAGAATCAAATTTATAAGGTGCATAGTCAAGAACAAAAATTCTCCTTATCAAATTGTCCTATAGCACCAACCTTGATAACCCATGAACACAAGATACATTTCCATTAAAGTATTTAGTCTTAGTCTATTACAATTCTTTGGTCTAATGGTCACAACATAAATCAATGACACTTCCATCACCTTTTCCATAGGTCGTAATGCCTCCAGAAATTGCCATGAAATTTTGGGATGCCACATGAAATAGCTCCCCTTGCAAAAGTCATCATATAACATGATGTGGATTTTTGAGAATCAACATCACCGGCATAGTCCGCATCCGAGTAGCCACTCAACTCAAGCTTCACATTTCCATAGCACAAGCAAAGTCTAGAAGTGCTTCTAAAATATCTCAACATCCATTTAATAGCGGTTCAACGCTCCTTTCTTGGATTTGAGAGAAACCTACTCGCAATACCAACTGCATTAGCAATATCCGATCTTGTACAAACCATAGCATACATTAAATTACCTATGGCCAATACATAATGAATTTTCTTCATCTTTTCCTTCTCTTTCTTACTTATAGGATATTCGTTATTACTCAACTTGAAATGGCTTGCAAGTAGAGCACTTACCAGTTTACATATGCTCATGTTGAATCTTTGAAGTATCTTTTCAATGTACTTCTTTTGAGATAACCAAAGTTTCTTGTTCTTCCTCTCACGAGTAATTCTCATGTCAAGGATTCGCTTGGCTAGGCCTAGATCTTCATAGTAAAAGTTTTACTCAATTCATTTTTCAAGCTCTTGATTTTCTTAGCATCATGCTAAACAAGCAACATGTCATCCATATAAAGTAGGAGGATAATAAAATCATTATCTGAGAATCTTTTCATAAAGACATAAGAATTGGAGTTTGTATTACCGTATCCATGTTCTTCCATGAATGATTCAAACTCAATGTACAATTTCCTTGATGCTTGCTTGAGACCATATAAGCTTTTTTCTCAATCTATATACAAGATGCTCCTTACCTTCAACTTTAAAAGCCTCCAATTGCTCTATATATATTTTTTCTTCCAAGTCTCTATGAAGAAAAGTTGTCTTTGCATCAAGCTGTTTAATTTCTAAACTCAAACTGGCGACCAAATCAAGAACAACTCGAATAGAAGACATTTTTACAACTGGTGAAAAAATCTCTTCAAAGTCAATTCCCTTCTTTTCGCGAAAGCCTTTCACAACAAGCTGGCCTTGTATCGTGGTTGTGAACTATTTTCTTCCATCTTTAACTTGTACACCCACTTATTTGTGAGTGTTCTCTTACCTTTAGGTAACTTCACAAATTCAAATGTGTGATCATTATGCAAGGATTTAAGCTCCTCTTATATGGCTTTATACCACTCATTCTTTTGATCACACGACTTGAGACAGTAGTGCATGGAAATCATAGAAATCATGAAGATGGTGGATCCTCCCATAATGTTGATTCTTCAATTGAGGTGAGTGAAATTGTTGAGCCAAAACAATCAGTTGAGCAAGAGCAGCCCATTGAGCTAGTTGAGACAGTTGCGCAAGAACAGCCAGTCTTACCTCAAGTTAAAAGATTTGAAAGAGAATGTAAACCATCACAAAGATATAAGCTACATGAGTATATATTACTCACTAAAGCAGGAGAGCCAGAAACTTATGAATAAATTACAGTAATTCTATTCCATGCTCATTACTCAAAATGATTCTGCTTCGACTTAGAGTGCATTAACATGTTCATTACTCGCTTTCAAAGCCAGACATTCACTTCACGACGATGATAAATTAAGTAAATCTGGCATAACCATAGAATTTAATGACCGAAAGCCGTTGTCCATATACTTAAAACCAGAGTGTCTTTTAAGTTTGTATGTTCAGTGTAGGTAGGAATCTTACTGAACAGGTCCGACTTTGTAACAAAAGACCCACACCCTAGTTCCATAGCCTTGGGTACTGCGCCGGACGGGGCTCAATTCATCGTGCTGCTCCTGAAGCTATTCAACGTGGAGAAGACTATAGAGGTAGGCGTCTTCACCGGATACTCTCTCCTCCTCACGGCTCTTACGACTCCGCAAGATGGCAAGGTCTGCCGTCTCTTGCTTGCGAAAAGTTAAAAAATTGCCAGTCTGTTTGTCAAGCTAGAATTAATCTGCACATTACTCAAATGTTTCCACTGCAGATCATAGCGATCGATGCAGACTGAGATGCATACGAGATCAGATTGCCATTTATCAAGAAGGTCGACAATGAACACAAGATCGACTTCATCTTATCGCAAGCTTTGCCCATCCTGGATAAACTACTGGAAAACGTGAGTGTAACTTTTCTAGTAAAGTAATCCTCATTTGCACTTGTGCAATAAAGATGATATGAGCTCGTTAGACTCTCGACAATCTCATCCGACTTCTCTTTTCCGTGTCAGCAAGAGAATGAAAGCACCCTGACTTTGCGTTTGTCGATGCTGACCGTGCTAACCTAAAGAACTATGAGGCTGCTGAGGCTGGTGAGGGCTGAGGGAGTGATCATGTACGACAACACTATTGGGGCGGCACCGTTGCCTCGTCCGACCAGTCCTCTGTCGACCCAGCAAGGCAGTTCGCGTGAAAGGACACGATCAAGTTCGATGAGATGATAGCAGGTGATCCTCAGGTCGATATATCTCAGGTCACGCTGGGCGATGGGATGACAATCTACAGGCGCATCTACTGATGCCCTTTGATCAAATTTACAGCACGGATCAAAATAGTATCTGATGCAGACTGTGAGGCTGTTGTGTTTATGACTTTGAGTACTATTAATCAACTCTGGAAGCTTGTACATTGAATAAAAGACTGTTCATGTCAATTTCTTTAACTACACTACCTGGTCCCCGTGTTTGGTTTCCGAGTAATAATCCCGATCGATCATCATGTTCGACGCATTACTTCACTCGGTCAACATTGTTGTCGGCGACGACAAATATACGGCATCAATATAATCTACTCTGCTTTCTATACCAGATAAATTGCCACAAAAAAATGGAGCTTTAATGGTAGTTCTTAGTGTTGATCCTGGTGCTGGCTAAAGTAAAATTTGGTCGAAAATTTTACCCTGAATTCTCATACATCAACAGCATGACATGGCAGGATTGCGCAAAGTGAGTTCAAGAAATTCTGCTAAAAAAACACGAACAAAAAAAAAAGGGAAATGCCAAAAAATATATATAAGAAATAGAGAGAGAGAGAGAGACAGAGAGAGACAGAGAGAGAGAGAGGGAGGGAGAAATCTAAAGTGAGTTGAAGAAATTCTGCTAAAAAAACAAAAACAAAAACAAAAAATTGAAGGACAAAAAAAAAAAATTGGAAAAGAAAAATTAAAAAATAAAAATCATAAAAAGAGAAAGGGGCGTTCCGAGAATCGAACTCGGGACCTCTCGCACCCAAAGCGAGAATCATACCACTAGACCAAACGCCCAGCCGGTTGCCACAATTTCAATCAAATTTTAGTTAATCCTAATTTCTTAGTCAACGCACGTGCAGAACACGTGACTCCGATGGCTCCTTCTTTATATCGCAGCAGCTCGCACAACGTCTCCCCCTCTTCCTCCCTCCCTCTCTCTCTGCGCGCAATTTCCCGCCTTTCCTCCTCCCATTTCCCGCTCGGAGAAACCCTAACGATGGCGCAGAAGCACAGCACCGCCCCCGATCCGGCGGCCGAGCCCAAGAAGCGGCGGCGCGTCGGCTTCTCCGGCATCGGTAACCTCCTGAGCCGGCTCTCCCCGAGCCGCTTCATCCGTTCGATTTCTCAATCGTTTTACTGTTGTAGCCTGCCGGCTCGCCCGGCCTAGTTTATTTCCTCGAAAAAAAGAAAAAATTTCGTCTGTTTAGCGCGCTCAGCGTCCCTCGTTTTCATGGCGCAGATGCTGGAGTCGACCCGAACGGCTGCTTCAAAGTGTACCTCGGTAAGTTTCCGGCGCAGTATTTCCGCAAGATCGCGCGTCCCGTCGTCGTCGCCGCTTCGCCTTTTTCTTCAGCGGCGGCGGCGGTTGCTCGAGTTAGTTGAAATTTTTGTGTGCGTTATACTGGAGTGAGCTTGTCACGACTCACGAGTTGTTTCATAGCGTGATTGACTAAATATATGAAGAAGTAAAGGAAAGGGAGGAGGTGATATGGAAATTGAGATTTATCGTTTAATTGACTTTAGTCTGTCGTTGCGGTAGCTGTGGCTTCCTGCAAAGAAAAAAAAGGTTCTTGTGACAAAATATGCAGGTTGCAGAGTTCTATCCCAGCTAAGTTTGACTAACTGAAATGGTGAGGCCTACTTGCTGGTCTTGTGTAGTTAGTTCCAGTTGGGTCGGCATTGTTTTTTCCGTTTTGCGTCCTGTTATGTCGTGACTGCAGTCGAACTAGAGCTAACTATATTTGCTCTGTTAACATGGTAGTCGAGATGCCTGCTGTACCCTGGTTTTTCCTATGCCGTATAGTTACTAAGTTTAGAACTGTGTCTAGGTTTAGAGGCTCAGCTAACCATGAGATTATGTTGTTTTTGTTTGTCGCTCGCATTTTCCTTTTTCTAGGTCATGAGCGTTTTTGTCTGAAATGTGTCTCAACTGCATTTGTGCTTGAGTTGTAATTTCGTCGCTGGTTTTGTAGTGTCCAGGGAAGAAGAAGTAGGGGCTCCTGATAGCTTCTGCCTTGATCCAGTTGACTTAAGTCACTTCTTTGAGGAGGAAGATGGAAAAATCTATGGATACGAAGGATTGAAGGTAAGGGATTGTAATTTAAATGTACGATACTGTGTGTTCTATTTTGTGTGAAAATGTATAAGTTGCCTGCATATTATTTTCCACTTACTAGATAACTTGCTTTGCCTGCAGAGGGTTCGACTTTTGTTTCGTTTCTGCCCGATCATGCTGTGATTTTCTTGTTATATCAACATTCATAGTCAAGTAGATTGTTGCTTGACAAGCTGCTCCCTCTTATGAGCTGTGAGACAATAATAGTCTATATCTGCTACTGAGGACCCTGGACATTGCAGTCGCTTTTTGTGCTTGAAGTGCAGTGATGTTTTCTAGTTAATATTCTTTGGATTATCTTGGTTAACTGCTGCTGTGACATAAGTACGTATATTGAGAAGGAGAAATATTCTTCGGTCTATTAATTTTGCAGCATCATCTTTCCTGGTTCACAAGGAGAATATTTGCATTTATATGATTCTTTGGGCTTGTTCATGTGTTTTGTGATTATTTAGTTTTAGATAGTGGAAGGTGACTCCATTTAATGTTTATTGCAATCGGTGCAGATATCCGTCTGGGTAAGCTGTGTATCATTTCATTCATATGCAGAGATTGCCTTTGAGAGCAAATCGGATGTAAGTACTCCATCTAATTCTGCGTTGTGATCAGTATGCATTACATCTAATTCTGCACTGAACTTTTTTGGGTTGTTGATAGACATGTGGGATAATCATGCTTTCTTCTTGCAATTTGGCCTTGTGTTCATTAATGATGACATGCGGTATTTGTGGTTTTCATTTTTTCAAGGGAGGAAAAGGAATCACAGATCTGAACACTGCTCTTAAGGTACAAAGTTTACTGATCAAATTATCTTTTTTTAATCTCCCCTTGACAGCCGCTAATTGGTTGATCTTTGAATCAGAATATGTTTGGTGAAACTCTCGTGGATAATAAAGATGACTTCCTTCAAACTTTTTCCAAGGAGACCCAATTTATTAGGTACACGTTTTTTTTTTTTTTTTTTTGGGGGGAGGTGGGGATTGAAGACCAGAAGTTCATTTTCTCAGTTCTGGTTTACTGAGTGTCTTATTTGGTTATCTGTTAAGTTCTCTTGTCAATATAACTTTTCTCAGGTCTACAGTTTCAGCTGGGGAGATTTTAAAGCATAAACACTCTGACGGTCATGTCAACGATTCTGTTAGTAATCTAAAAGTTGGTTCTGATGTCGAGGTGGGTTTGATTCTCTAAACTCTGATGCTCACTACTATTACACGTGCTATTAGTTTTTACATAGGTATGTGTTTCATTTCAACACGTGTTCATTGAAATTTTCTATTTCCGGTGCTCATACATTATTGTGTATGCATAATATGATGACCATGACAATTAACTTTCATTATGCTTTTTAATAGGTAAAAGCTGCCTAATGAATCTGTTCATTTCCTACTGTCACTAATTGAGATTTTCCTGTTACATACGAACCTGTCAAGGGAAGCAAAACTCCTCTTCTGAGCAATCTCATATTTGATTCTGTTGGTTGTGCTATGAATGTCAGTAAAGGCGTAAGAAGAAACGAGTGTGTTTTGCCTTATCATTATAGGCTGGTGGTTAGTCAACATTGTGAAAGTCAATGTCTGTCGTGCCCTTCTCTCTCTCCTGGGGACCTGGGAGGGAGTTGGGCTTTTATATTGCCCATTTAACAATCTGATAAACTTGACAGAGTTTTCTTAGAGGAGCCTGCTTTTCATTCTCCTGCTCTGCCTTTTCATCTTTCCTTTGTCGGATGCATTCGGTGTTCCTTTGTTTTTTTCCCCCTGTTTGCACGGTAGGGAGTTAGAATCATGAAAATTGACTCTTCCTGCATGTCAGGCTGTGCGCATGCTGATGGGCGATATGACAGCAGGACACCTGTATAGTCGGTTGGTCCCTCTTGTTCTGCTTCTTGTAGACGGTAATTCATTGACTTTTCATGGGTTATTTCGGAATGCGTGTGTTGCATTATATGTCAACAGTAGAAATTTCTGATTCTGAGCAAGTTTTTTCTTTTATGAATCAGGTAGCAATCCTATTGATGTAACGGATTCAAGTTGGGAGCTATATCTTCTTATTCAGAAGACAAGTGATCAGCAAGGCAATTTTCATGATAGGCTTCTTGGTTTTGCTGCTGTATATCGTTTCTATCACTATCCTGATAGTTCGCGACTGCGGCTTGGTCAGGTTTGCTGTCATCTTGGTTAACTATAAGAAAGAAGTATTCAGTGCTTTAGAAGAGCATGTAAATCTGATCAGTTAGTTTGTATTACTCACTAGGTCTTTTGCCAATGTCAGATTCTAGTATTACCACTTTACCAGCGCAAAGGCTATGGCCGCTATCTCCTGGAGGTGCTTAACAATGTCGCAATAGCTGATGATGTTTATGACTTCACAATAGAAGAGCCAGTGGATAATCTTCAACACTTGCGAACATGTATCGATGTGCAACGGCTTCTGAGCTTTGACAAAGTCCAGCAGGCAGTAAATTCAACAGTATCTCAGTTGAAGCAAGGCAAACTATCAAAGAAAACCTACATCCCTCGGTTGTTGCCTCCTCCTAGTGTGGTTGAGGATGCCAGGAAGCGTTTCAAAATCAACAAGAAACAGTTTCTTCAATGTTGGGAGATTCTAGTCTATCTTGGGCTTGATCCAGCTGATAAGAGCATACAGGATTATTTTTCCGTCATATCAAACCGTGTCAGGGCAGACATTTTAGGAAAAGACTCTGAGACTGCTGGAAAGAAAGTGATTGAAGTACCGAGTGATTTTGATCCAGAGATGTCCTTCGTCATGCATAGGGCAAAAGCAGGCGGCGAAGCTAATGGTATCCAAGTGGAGGACAACCAGAACAAGCAAGAAGAGCAGCTGCAGCAGTTAATCGATGAAAGATTGAAGGACATCAAGCTGATCGCTCAGAAGGTATCTCGGAAATGATCACAGAAAAAAGGTCATGTAATACAAATGTTGTAGCCCTTGGAATGGAATTAACAGAGGTCCTGTAGATTGACTGAGGTGGGCTTTGCCCTTTTAGCATATGATTTGAGAAACCCTTGCAGGCTGCGATTTGCGGATCATGACAGCATAGTTTTGCTTATGCTCAATCCCTAGTTTTGGGTCCAATTTCATTAGAGGTAAGATCATTTCCTGTTTTTATAACCTTCGTGTAAGTTAGGGAAGGTGCTGCATTCGCGGTCCTGGCATTTTCAAGTGCCTGTCTCTTGGTTCAACTTCTCTGTCTCTCTCGTGTCTGGGTCTTTTATATCTCCTAAACTTGTTACCATTGTAACCGGCATCGAATCGTCAGTCGTCAGGTTTAGATTTGTTTTAACAGATGAGAGGGAGGACATAACAATACCTGAAGCGCACGCCACCCCTTTATTGACCTGTAGCACGAGTTCTTCCGACATTTCCTCGGTTGAAGAAGACAATATGTGCCCTTTGCTTTCGAGAAATCCTTAGACGGTAGGGTCCATGCACCTCTATCATTCCAATCAACCACATCGACGCATACGTGAAGTGAAAATAGCAAATTATAATTGTCCTCGAGCAAAAAAATTATCTTTCAAACGAAAGTGGAGCGTGCGACACTATTGATCCATCAAACGAAGACGATTCTTAAGGCGTTTTCTTGCTTAGGGATCAAGAAACGGACATGTGCGTTTGAATTGCGTGCAAATCACTACACCATCAACGTACACATGATGGATTCCATCAAGAAGTTTTTCAAAACTGACGATAGACGACTCGAATCATTTGCTCGGGTCATGATTCTTACAGATGCATCAAGATGAAGAGGATGAAATGCTTATTAGATTTATGATTTAGTATGAAAATTGCACGAGCGATTGCTAGTCAAGGTAACGTAATGGAGTCGGCAATTGACAAAGTTCTCAGGTGGGGATTAGACAAAGAAAGTCAAAGTCAACAGAAGAAATACTCAGATCACGATTCCTCACTTATCCAAGTTTATGACGTATCCTAAGCTATTGGAAGTAACCGGAAGATTTAAGGTCAAACCCGATTTGCAAAATTCACCAATGGAATTAGCCACGATGGAATCACGCGATCCGCAAACTGATTAATCAACTAATTTCTACACGAGTCTCTATTACACCATGGCTTACCCAAAAGCGGTCGGCCCGGTGGTAAAGAAGTCGTCCGTTTTTTAAGAGGTCATAACTTCGATTAACACTGCGTAAAGTAATTATGGCTTTATCTAAAAATTCTGTAACTTCTTTATTTTTTTGTTGTTATGACTAAAAAGGGTAAAACCACCGAAAACCTAAACCATGTCCGTCATTATTCATTTATCCAAAACTTCTTTTGTGACCTCCAGAATCCCAAATTTGTTCTTATGTGACACATGAATTTCAAACTTTTTTTACATTATGTTTAAATTTTTTTGGGAATTTTAACTTCACAACAAATTTAAAGTAAATATGTCGCATAAGTAAAAATTTAGAGGTTTTTGTGTCACATAAATATAGAAATTTTGGGTTTTGATAGTACAAAAGTTGGTTTAGGATAAATATATTATAGTAAGTAAAATTCGGTGTTTTTTTGTGGCTTTTTCACCTACTAATACCTAAAAAGGAAAGACCCACCTCGAGGTGGATGTGCTAGTGCCTTGCTCCCTCATCCTAGAGGGGAAAGGTTCAAAACTCCACGCCCTCATTATGCGACTAAAGTGGAGTGCCGTGGGAGGTGAGCCCCGCGCTAATGCTTCCTTGATTTATGTCGGCTGTACAATCGTTCCAGGGTAAAAAAAAAAAAAAAATACCTAAGAAGGAAAGAAGGGTAAAAAAAAAAAAAAAAAAAGGCCCCCAAAAAAACCGAAAATGAAAAATAGTTTGTTCTCTCTCTCTCACTCATCATCATGGCCAATGGCCATACCATAACCGTTTCGAGGAGCGAAACCATAAAATGCCAAAATCCAGCACGCAAAACACCATTCCGTTTTTTCTCCCAATCCGCCTCCTCCTCCCTGCAACGACAGTCTAGAAGAGTCGCCAGTCCCCGCGCGACACGGAGAAGAGAGAGAAAGAGCGAAGAGAGAGAGAGGGAGAGAGGGAATGGATTTGCTGCCGGCGGAGACGTCGCAGCAGCTGGGGCGGAAGCACGGCTTCCGGTCGCTGAAGCTGGCGGCCGTCGACATGGCCGACGCCCTCGGGGACCAGCCCTTCGGGACCGAGTACGGCCGCCTCCCCAACGGCCTCGCCTACTACGTCCGCCCCAACTCCAAGCCCCGAATGAGGGCCGCCCTCGCCCTCGTCGTCAAAGTCGGGTGAGCAAACCAGCCCCCTGAGCTCGCGCGCGCGCGCGCTCTCCTCCTTTTTTTTTTTTTTTTGGTGTTGTTATCGTATCGGATGATAGGAGGCGATGTCGATCGGGTAGGGAGGCTCGAGATCGAAGGTGTGTTGGTAGCCTGGAGTGAGCTTCGAGCGTTGCATTCGAGTTTGATTGTAGGTGTCGAGTGAGGTCGCCGAGTTGCCGAGTGAACTGTTGGAATGTGGTAGTGGAATCGGTTTGCGAATGAGATACGGCGAGGTAGGTTGGAAATTGCGAAGTAGCGTCGACCGAAAGGACTGCTTTTGATGTTTAGGGGTTTTTCTGTTTCCCGGCTGATGCGAATTTCGTCTTGTGATGAAGAGAATCATGTGATGAGGGAAACAGAATGTGTAATTTGTAGAAATGGAAAAATGGTGGGATGTTTGAGATTAGCCGCTACTTTTGGAAAATCTGTCTGCAATGATAGTGGATGAAACTGTCACTCTCCCGTGAGGAGATGCTTTTCTCGGGCTTGTGCTAGTGAGGTCGGGTCATTAACATATTTGCATGGACGAGCGGTCCGAACTCGTGACTGATCCATCCGAGTCTTATATTAAGTGTCGGTATGTGTCGTCTGGTATACAAGTCAAAACTCAGACCAAAACCAATGCCTGAATACCTTGTGGTTGAGGTGATATGTCTTTAAGCCCGATTGTCACGCGATTATATCAAGTAGTTGGCATGGAGATCACATGCAATGTGGCTTTGTGTGTCTTTCATACCTAGGAGCACATGTGGTAGGTGTGGACCCCTATTACTATCGGCATTCTTTGTTTATGCACATTACAGAACCTGATGACAGTCTAGGATTCCACCTTCATTGCCATTCTCGGTTCTTTGCTAAAGAGAAACAACAGGGGGCCGTCTTTTATCTAGCTATTAGTTACACTTTGTGCGTTGCTTATTTCTATGGTAAAACATCTCGCTGGTTTGACAAAGAGGATAACCTATTGTGTTTGCGGCAGCTCAGTCTTGGAAGAGGATGATGAGCTTGGAGTGGCTCACATAATTGAGCACCTTGCTTTCAGTGCCACTAACAGATATACCAATCATGATATCGTGAAATTCCTAGAGAGTATCGGAGCAGAATTTGGTGCTTGTCAAAATGCTGTGACATCTTCTGATCAGACCATATACGAGTTGTTTGTTCCTGTTGACAAGCCTGAGCTACTGTCTCAGGCTATCTCTATTTTGGCAGAGTTCAGTTCTGAGGTACCAACAAAACTTGGCAGTTTGATAGTTATTGGCTCTCTTGATGTGTTCAGCATTAATAATTGTGGACTTCAGGTTCGGGTCTCAAAAGACGATCTGGAAAAAGAACGAGGAGCTGTCTTAGAAGAATACAGAAGTAACAGGAATGCAACTGGAAGAATGCAGGATGCTCATTGGCTTTTGTTGATGGAAGGTTCAAAGGTATTTCCAAGTAAAAAAAAAAGGCATATTCCCATTTCTTTCTATCTTTCTTTTACTGATATTTCAGTGACTATTTGCTATGCTGCAATTTTTTACCGCGTCCAAGGAGAGTTTTGTTTGAAGAATGTACTTCTTTTATTTCTAAGCTCTTTTTATAATGGTACAGAAGTCTTGTTGCTTTAGCCTCTAGGATGGTCAAATTAAAAGATGTTTTCATAGCCATGCTTGTGGAAATTACGAAGGATGTGTTTTTGCATCGCTTTTGAGTTCAGTTCGTGGTAGCCTTCTATTACCTTGCCAAATTAATAGACAATCAGGTAGAAGTCATTTCAACAAAAATAGCATGTCTTTTTGCCTTTTTCATCCCCTCTTTCTGAGGTGGGGCATCCTCTTTCCCTTTACCATTCTATCTTCTTTAGGATTTTTTTTTTCTGTTTCCTTGTCTTTTAGTGAAGCTGCAATGAAAGAGTAGGACTATGAGGTGACTAGAATTTGAAAAATTGGCTGGTGATTGTAATTTTCTAAAGGTCAACTAAAGGAAAAGAAAGCTTCCCCAAAAGTGCTGGCATTTAAAGTTACAGAGGAAGTTATATTGGCTAGTGAGAAATTGAAGTTTACCTTGGTGAAGTTGCATCATAGGCCAAGAGTGAAAACTTTTCCTAAGCCTAAGATCTGTTCATAGTCACATTTCTTCTTTGATTTCTCATCAAAGTGACTAATTGGAATCGGGAAATTGCAGTATGCAGAGCGCTTACCTATTGGCACAGAAGCGGTGATTCGAACTGTCTCTGCTGAGACTGTGAAGCAGTTTTATCAGAAATGGTACCAGTTATGTCATATGGCAGTTATAGCTGTTGGAGACTTTCCTGACACTCAGGTTTGGTGTCATTATATACATATACTTTCCATCCCAAAGCACCATGTTTAGTTACCATATTTCCTTGATTTCTAAAGCTCTTCTTCTCCATTACAGAGTGTAGTTGATATGATAAAGACTCATTTTGGGCAGAAAGGTGCAGTGCCTGACCTCCAACCCATTCCTACCTATTCAGTTCCATCTCATGACGAACCTCGATTTTCATATTTTGTTGAACGTGAAGCTGCTGGGGTGAGTGTGTGCTTAATTTTCTCTTTTGTACATGATATGAGCCTTTGTTTGTTATACTGGAAGTGTTTCTTCATGACTCCATAAGCTTGATGTGTACTGGTGCAGAGTTTCGTAATGATCAGCTACAAAATGCCAGCCGATGATTTAAAAACCGTGAAGGACTACAAAGACTTGCTCACAGAATCTGTGTTCCTTCATGCCCTAAACCAAAGATTTTTCAAGCAATCTCGGAGGAATGATCTGCCCTATTTCTCATGTTCAGCTGATTCAGATGTCTTAGTTCGTCCACTAAAGGCCTATGTGATAACAGCATCATGCAAAGAAGGAGGGACCATGGAGGCTCTAGAATCAATGCTCACGGAGGTCAATTTTCTCTTAGGTTAATAAACTTCTTTGTTGTTTATCGTCCTTCAACCACATTTATGTTTCAGGTGGCAAGGGTGAGGATCCATGGTTTTTCAGAACGCGAAATATCTATTGTTCGAGCTTTGCTATTATCGGAGATAGAATCTGCTTATCTGGAACGTGATCAAATGCAATCAACCAGCCTGCGAGATGAATTGATCCAAGTATTTCCATGATCTATTATAATCTTGATAACGTCATTATTTATATTTGTTGGTGTTAAAAATGATTAATTTTTATATATAAACCTGCAGCATTTTTTGCGTGGTGAGCCTGTAATTGGTATTGAGTATGAGGCACAACTCCAGAAAACTATCTTACCCCGTGAGTAATCATAACCATATAATGTAGTTTAGTGCTTTTCCAGACCAAAGAAAATAGAGGTTGTGAGCATTGACTAAGTCCTTTCGTACTTGTAGATATTTCATCATTAGATGTATCAAAATATGCGGAGAAGCTGCTTACCTCGAGCAGCTGTGTCATTAAGGCCATTGAGCCTCAAGTATCTGCAAAGGTGGATGATCTTAGAAGTGTTGTATTGAAGGTCAATTTTCTAGAGGAGGCAAAACAAATTCCACCATGGGATGAAGAACTTATTCCGGAAGAGATTGTCCCCCTGAAGCCAAATCCAGGGTAAAGTTCAGCCAAGAGTCTCTTCTTGTACTTGTACTTGCCTTTGGATGTAATAAAATCATAACTTTTCTACATCTAATTCATGCATATCCTCCAACCATGTTCCTATCTCATTCTGTATAGTTATTGTTTACTCTCTTCTAGGTGAATGGTAGTTCTGGATTTTACTCTCCCAAATGTAGTTTCATCTGAGTTGCTTAATGAACATGTGAATTAAGATTCAAAGGAATTCCTCAAATATTCATAATTCTGCTTGTTGAGATCTTCTTGCTGGTTTTGAGATGGTCGTGCTATAAAACTAGAGGTCGGCAAATCACTCATGGAACATCTAGGGATATCACTGTCAGCTATCTTATAATTGCATGTCTCAAGCCTAGCTCATGATTTGTGGTATAAAATTTAACTAGTATCTGTCAAAGTATTTGGGTATTGAACTTGTCAGGTTACAGTTATTGTGATTATTTCCATTTCCACTATGGTCCTCAGCCAATCAAGATATAATTAACAACTAAGGTTCTTAACGAGTTATACACATCATTTAACTGCTCCCCAGACCTCCATTGTGATTTCCCTTTTTTGTATTGAATGAACTGTATTCTGTAGATTAATATCTTCCTAGAGTTCTACTTCTAACAACATGGAAACACCTCAAAGGGTGATTTGTACAGACAACATTGTGATCGACTATTATGAATCTTGAAAAGTGCTGATGTTGCTGCAAAAGCATCATGCAGATTCTGTAACAGGGTTAAACTACCTAAGACTGATTTTGTAATTCTTCGAACTTCTTATTCTTCTGTCAACTAGCTATTCAATCAATCTAGCTGGACAATTCTTTCAGGCACATTTGCATTTGAACTTTGACATTCAAACTTTAACCTTGTAAGGATGTCCTTTTCAGCTATATTACCCAGCAGCTTGAATACTCAAACATCGGAGCCACTGAATTGATCCTATCCAATGGGATGAGAGTATGTTATAAATGTACTGACTTCCTTGATGACCAGGTAAAGTCTGGCCTTCCGTGCCTTGTTAGCTCCTGATTGTGAGTACTTTACGTGCACTATCTCCAGGCAGTGCATCCTGAATGTTATGACATTGTTCTGAATAGCCATCATTTTCATAATCTATGAATGCCATTCATCAGATTATGTATGCTTCCTTGCAAGGAAGGGGCCATTAGTGGCAGAGAGAGAAAGAAAACATGGATTTCACCAGTCCTGCTATCTTAAATCCCTGCGCATGCATGTATTATCTGCTAAGTTGTAGAGCAGTCAAAATATTTAAAGGTTATAATCCTAATGTAGATTTGGCTCTTGAGATAAAATGTGAGTACCTTTTGGCTCTTGGAAAGATGTGTATCTGGCACCTTTAAGAATTTCTTTTCTACCAGAACTGATGAAAATAGGCTTTGGCTGGAGAAAGGAGTTATGATAACACCACATGCATATATCATGGCATCATATGCTTGAACAAGTGCATACTTGACATACATCTTCACATCATTTTATTTCCAGTTGGTTTTCATTGTTCAGCTATAGGTTTGTCTGTTGCTTGATCAACGCAAAATTAATTTATTCTGGAGAAAGCTAGTTGTAAGCAGTCTAACCTTCTTCTCTGTGTCCTGGAGGTCGAGCAATCTTCAAAGATCTTCTTAAGCCTTTTGTTGCTGCAGGATTCTCAGCTCTAGAATCTATTGGTCATGACCAAAAAAAGTCTAGTTGAACTTGAAGGTGCCAATGCTCACTTGTTTCCTTGGAATCAGTACTGATATTTGGCTTTCCAGGAAGCTAGAGGAAGTTGATTTCTGTCTTAGGTTGAAAATTATCAAAAGCTTTAGTTCCTACTTCATGAACCTCCTCATTGAATTATATTATGCTGGTGAACTTATGTGCATTGAAAAATGTCATGTTAGTGATGACTGGTTCATTGTTCGCTTAGATGAAAGAACTAACTGATTTGTTGGCTGTGCAAAGGTTTATCTGATGGAGCCAACATATCGAATGTTAACTCCTTAGCCCCCTTCTCCCTCCCTCTCTCTCTCTCTCTCTCTCTCTCTCTCTCGCTCTCTCTCTCTCTCTCTCTCTTATCTAATTCATTGATAGTTCTGCACTATAGGTCCTGTTTACTGGCTTTTCATATGGGGGTCTATCTGAAGTATCGGAGAATGAATATTTTTCATGCTCTATGGGATCAACAATTGCTGGAGAAATTGGTGTATATGGCTATAGACCTTCTGTACTAATGGATATGCTTGCTGGTAAGAGAGCTGAAGTTGGTACAAAAATTGGAGCTTATATGAGGTCTTTTTCTGGGGATTGCTCTCCTTCAGACCTGGAAACTGCTCTGCAGGTTTGACTTAGTAATTCTATTGTCAGGACTGAAGAATCCAGTCATGTCATTGTTACATATAGTAATTGCATATCACGTCTTCCGAAGGATCAACTGTAGTTCTTAATTTGTCATCTTTTTTCTGTTGATTATTTAAATAGCATAGGCTTGGCTAGACTGCAAGACTAGATACATCCTTCTAACCTCAATCCATCTCTTTAGTATGCTTATCTCATTTTCATTGCATTGTTAAACCGTGTTCCTCATACTTTCCTTGACATCTCTCTCTCTATCCCCCCACCCCCTTCCCTCTCCCTCTCTCTGTCTCTGTCTCTGTCTCTCTCTGTCTCTCTCTCTCACATCCATCTAAATTAATTGGGTTGGACTGTATACTAGTACTAATTCCTTTTTAATTGTTCAGCTGTGAAAACCTACATGGTGCTATTGGTGAGAAGTGCATGTTAAAAAACAGCAATTACCAGTTTATTGATAAATGATGAATACTCCATCACTTTATAAAATTGTCATTTTGATTATATCCTGTCAACACCATAGATCTGCATCATGCCATTGTTCTGGTAGCGTTAACGGTATAAAGAATGCTATGGGCCCACTCCCACAAAGATCTCTATGTATTTGTCTAGTATATGGCAACTGAGACAAAAATGCTTAGCCAATTCCATGCGTCAAACCAAAAAAGTCCATTGTTCTTCCAATTTTACAATCTTCCAATCATTATCAACGGGTCTTTCTTTCTCTAATTCCGTCCATTCCAATTCGTTTCTGATACATCCCAAGGAAAATCTCGAATTGCATTCCAAATTGACTGGTTAGTTTGAGCTTTTGTGTTGTCTCCTTAAATCATGCATATTTAGATTTGTCTCGATGCTCCTTAAAGAATTAGAAAGAACAATTCTTGGAAGGAAAGAAAAAGATAGATAGGAGGACCAAATAAGATTTGTGAAAGACTTCAGAGTTGTCAAACAGTGTTGTGAAGCAATATACTAGAAGAAAGATCATCATATTGGACAGAATCCCTTGAACACTACCTGAAATAGTGAATCGCGCTCCAGTGTTATGGCAACTGGGCCCATGCATCTTTTTATATCTGTACATTCAGATCAACCACTAGTGTCAGAGAAAATGTAGATACACATAGTCTTCATAAATACAGCATCTCTCATTTTTTAGGTGACATCTTAGAAGTTGTAGGATTATATCGTCACAAGAACAAACAAGCTGTAGCATTCTCCTACCACAACCAAAGGTTACCAAATTATGAACCAAATATTAGATAAGACGATGTGGCACCCTCAACAGCAGCATCTGCTTGTAATCTTATTCATTTCAAGATGGGTGTTTTAAGTCTTTCTATGATTTGGATTTGGTAGTCTCCTAGAACCCTAACCGGCAAGAGTTGCCAATGCCTTGCTTGCATCATATGTAGTCACTTGGGCAGCCTTTTATCTATTTAGATATCTGCTGACATAGAATCTATAGGATGTCCATATTTTCATCCTATGTTTCTTGCAAGGATATGATTCTCTTAACTGAGTAGCGAGCTGCCTAGAGTTTGAACTTATTTGAGTGAGGATACCCTATTTCGACATGTGGAATTTGCTATCATGTTTCTTTGAATATTACTCAGTAATTTGCATTTGCATTTTACATGTTACACTGCTGTTCATGTCTTCAATACTGAATTCTTCATTTTGAAATTGGCAGCTTGTTTATCAACTATTTGCTACCAGTGTGGAACCGGGAGAAGAGGATGTCAAAATTGTCATGCAGATGGCTGAAGCAGCAGTTCGTGCTCAAGAGAGGGATCCTTATACTGCTTTTGTAAACCGTGTGAGAGAGCTCAATTATGGAAACTCGCACTTTTTCAGGGTATGCCTGGCATCATGGTTTTATTTCTCAGTTTGATTCTAAGATGGTTATTCCAAGGTCAGAGATGAGCAAAAAAATTTCTCTGCAGCCCATAAAGACAAGTGACCTCAAAAGAGTAGACCCAAGAAGAGCCTGTGAATACTTTAGTCGCTGTTTTAAGGATCCATCAACCTTTACAGTTGTGATTGTTGGCAGTATAAGTCCTACAATTGCCGTCCCTCTCATCTTGCAATATCTGGTAAGTAATTTTTCCAGCTTACGATTTCTCGATTGCTGGAGATTTGAAAGCCTTCTGATAATTGTGTTCTGATTCTTCACGTAGGGCGGAATTCCTAGGCCTCCTGAGCCAATATTAAGATATAGTCGTGATGACCTCAAGGGCTTGCCAGTCACTTCTCCTACAAAGATTGTCAGGTGGGTTCTTCAGTTATCATGTCACCCCTCCCACCAAAACAAGAAGGGGGGAGATTAGGATCTCTTGTTCTCTGAGAACTGTTCAAATTTGAAGAATTGAGGACTTTATGAAATGAGTCCGGAAATAAGCTACTTGTGTCAAATCTCCACTGACTGGCCACACTATCCTTCTTTCTTCTAGTTTTAGCTAGTGCCCTTGCACTCTACTCTCTCTTAATATCTTTAAGAATACTTCAAAGTCAGTTCTCTATGTTCAACATCCTTTATTTCTTACATTGGATTTTGCTTTTCATATGGGATAGCGATTTGGTATGCTTCGGTAGGAGTGAAGTGTGTGGATGGGCTTCCTCTAATTTCTTTGTGATGAAGCTTAACTTACCTGTTCTGGATTCTAATACACTAAAAAGCTTAATTTATCTGTTCTGGATTCTGATACTCTACATACCCTTATAGAGAAGTTGTTAGGAGTCCCATGGTGCAAGCTCAGTGTTCTGTCCAGATCTGCTTTCCTGTGGAATTGAAAAATGGAACAATGGTATGTGGTTCCTTGTGATTGATATTTTCACACATTATGGAGTGAGAGGGTTTCCATGCTTTTCTGACCAATTTCTGTTTGTACTTCGGTCATAAAACATATCGTGAATAAAGGTGGAGGAGATTCACTCTATTGGATTTTTGAGCAAACTTCTTGAAACAAAGCTAATGCAGGTTCTTCGTTTCAAGCATGGGCAGGTATTTGCTGTGCAGACATTGTTTATGCGTCTGTTCTTGTGGCTGTCATTTAGTTCTTACCATTATGTACAGATCTATTCCACTGGGGTTACAGTATTTCTTGGCAGTAATAGACCTTCAAGGACTGGTGATGTACGTGGTGACATTAGCATTAATTTTTCTTGTGATCCAGAAATCTCCTTGAAGCTGGTAATTTCCATTTCAATTATCTCTTGCTTTTGCCGGATCTATGAGGTTGATGCCCTAATTTTAGTTCATTTTGCTATGTATCTTGACAGGTTGATCTCACTTTGGATGAAATACAACGTCTTCAAGAGCAAGGCCCATCAGAAGAGGATGTTTTGACAATTCTGGAGATCGAACAAAGAGCTCATGAAGATGGAGTGCAGGTGAAAGTGAAATTATTCTTGGAGATTCTGCATTCTTTATGATAATGATCTATTAGTATATTGGAGCCTTATGAATTTTCACCATTGATCTATTTCTGGTTTTTTTCTTTTTCAGGAGAACTATTACTGGCTGGATAAAATTTTGCGCAGCTACCAATCAAGAGTTTATTCCGGAGACGTGGGCACTTCGTTTAAGGTGAGTTATTGGGGTCATCCTCTTCCTTTTTATGGCGTTTTTTCATTCTGCATCATTCATCTCACTGTGTGGTTTCTGCACATTTGTTTCATTTGGTCAAGTAGCACTAAACTACGATTTTATGTGGCATGAAAATCCATGTGAAAATCAGAACCTGTGCAGGATCTGTTCATTGACGTTTTGAATGTTCTAAAAAAGGTCTGGGGTTTTGTAGGAATCAAAGAACATAAATATTCAATGATGGAAGCTAATGCAAATTAGTTGGATGATCTTGCTTGGACTGTTCTTCTTGATACATTTGTAAAGAAGTATGAGCATAAATAAGACTGTTGTTGTATACAGTATATAAATTTTTGCCTTCCCATTCCATTAAAGTTCAAAAGTGAATCTACAACTATAAATTCCACACAATTAATATAATATGATTGTCAGAACATCCATCCCAAAAGTTTAAATTATTAGGTAGAGGTAGACTGCACGCCTATATATACCCGGTGGATAAGTGATGTGGAATACTAAAATACCCTCTCACATGCAAACTGAATTTTGAGACATCCATGTGCAATAAACTTTGGGGAAAGTGGCTGTGATAATATGATAAAATAACCAAACTGAAAGTTTTAGATCATTTGGTGGAGGAACAGAGTACGTATATAGAACCCGCCAAATGCCATGGACAAGTGTTGTATGTTACTATAATGATGTTACTTAATCTTGTAGCAGAAGAGGGACAGCTTTGACAGTATGTCTAATGACTCGTCCCATCCTTTACATTTCTGGCGCAGGTTCAAGATGAAGGACGCTCAAAAGTTAGAGAATCTCTTGCTCCATCAACAGCCCAGTCGGCATTACAAAGAATAATACCTTTTCCTTGTAAGAAGCAGTACACAGTGGTGATTTTGCTGCCACAAAGGTCTCGCCTCCAGATGTTAAAATCACTATTTGGGTTCTCTCGGATCACACACGCTAGAGATGCGAAGGTCAGTTGCAATTAACTGGACATTTCTCGCCACTTGTGAATTAGCTACACCCTAGAGATTTATTGTTTCAACGATAATCCTAGGAACTTCTTATTTGCCCTTATCACTCTCGTGCATTGATCGACCCTCTCCTGTTCTCCATCGGTCAGCCAGTCCTCAGTCCTGCAAGTACTTTAACGAACGTCATAATCGGGACCTGGAAAATATATTTAGCATTTGCAAACTATAGTCATGAGTGCCTTTTCTAGTGTTGCATTGGTTTAAGCTCCTCATCATTTATCACTTTTTTTCTTTCATTTGAGTTTATCTTTTACTTTTAAAGGCAGTAATTGCGGAAAATTTGCTCTCATGCAGATTTTAGCAGGTGTCGCTGCTATGGCAGTCTTGGCTCTGAGTTTGTGGAGATACTCACGCCGATCTGCGAATTCGTAGGAGATTTTTGTCAAGTTAAACGCCGCATAGGACGTAGCTCATTCACTAAGGTACAGCTCGTGATACTTCGAGATGTCGAACTTTACAAGGGTAGAAACATTAGCTGATAGATAGAACTTGGGCGGTTTTAAGCTCACATTTCGAGCCTACTTCATCTGATCGGCTCTTGTTTTACGAACTCAGAAACATTAAACAACATATCTACCGTTTCTGAACAAGACACAACTGAAGAATTCTTCTGAAAAATCACTTAGATTTCTGAATTGCTCGTATTCTCCAGAGATTGATTTGAACCGGTGAACGATTGACGCAATCTTCAGCTACGGGTCTGCTGCTTTTGAATATCATTAGATTTATCTGATGAAACCGTTTTACATAGTTTACATATGCATTAGGATTGTTGCTTCGACGGTGTTGATCGGCCTCGCCGGTTGTTTGACTAGAGGGTCGGTGCTGTATGAGGGTA